>NC_091479.1:21893429-22003979 GCF_036971445.1 Narcine bancroftii | reverse complement strand
TGGGCCTTTGCGTTGCTCAGAGCGTAACAAGGACCCCGAAGCTCTCGAACTCGAAAGAAGAACCAAGTGTCACCCGAAATCCAGGCTGGTTGGAAAATTCGGGGTGAGACGCGAAAGTCAGCAGACACTGTGAGTGGAGTCAAAAACAGAAACGCTGGAGGAATTCAGCCAGTCTCGCCGCGTCCATAGGAGGAAAAGATACACAACCGATGTTTTGGGCCTGGGCCCTTTCTCAAGGTATGAGCATAAAGCAGGCAGGCTCCTCAATAAAGAGGTGGGAGGGGGGTGGAGGGAAGAAGGGAGAGCAGGGAGAGGAGCACAGGGGAACAGACAATAGTGGGAAAGGTGCTCGAGGGGTTTCTGAGGATTTACCAGCATTTGGGTAGGCAAAGACAGATTAAAGGGAATTGGCTATGTATGGAAGATCGTGTCTCATGAAGCTTGTAGAATTTTCTGAAGCAGTAACCAAGAAGACTGATGAGGGCAGAGTGGTGGATGTTGTGTATATGGAGACAGGTTCATCTGGAAGGTGGCATGGTTGGCGAAGCGGTTAGTGCAATGCCGTTACAGCATCAACAATCGGGACCGGACCTAGGTTCGAATCACGCGTTGACTGTAAGGAGTTTGTACGTTTTGTCCGTGTCTGCGAGGGTTTTCTCCGGGTGCTCTGGTTTCCTCCCACCGTTCAAAACGTGACAGAGGCGTAGGTTAATGGGGTGTAATCAGGCGGCGCGGACGCGTGGGCCGAAATGGCCCATTACCGTGCTGTATGTCTGAATTTAATTTCAAATAATTACTGTAAATTTTCAAACACGTTGGGGACCCTTTTTGAATTACTTTTATGGTCTTTGATTTGTTATAAAGGTAGAAATGTTGACTAATGAGGTGATGTGTCACTCTGATGAGAATTCTGTCTGTCTGTTTTTTTGACCAAACATCTTCCTTCTGAATCGTGGGTTAGATTTTCCATTTTTTATAATAAAATATCAATAATATCTGTTTGATTAGAATGTGGGGTACCTTGGATAAAAAGATATGATTTAAGTATATTTTTGGGTTTGAAATTTCAATGTTAATAAAAATATTGAAAAAGAAAAGAAATACAGGTTAGATCACTTGGGATCCGGTATGAACTGACCCATTGGATTCCAAGCTCATTGCTCGAAGGGGTTAGGGGATCATAGTAGAGGTTTGCCTTTCTGATTGGAGGCACAGTTCTCCGACTCAGGTGGATAGGGTGGTGAAGGGGCGTTAGGCCTGGGTTTTGAGTACAAAAGTTGGGAGTTCAGGAGACAAGGCTTTGAAAGTGGTGCTGGGATCAGAGGATTTAGGATATGGAGAGAGGTTGGATAGTCTGAGTCGTTCACTCCCTGGAATGAAGGGGGTTGAGGGGCGATCATAACAGGAATGGATAAAATGAATGATCTCAGTCTTATTCCCTGGGTAGACTCTGGGGCGAAGGCTCTTTTGCTTCTTTCTCTGACTGTAAGAGGCGCTAGGCAATTCCTGCTGGTGGTGAATCTGTCTGCCTCACAGCAGGGAAAAAGGAACACTGTTTTATTACTGGGACAGTAAATTGAATCTTGAATCTTGCTTTGAGAAGCAAGTTCAGTGGGTCCAAGAAGCTATGAGTCTGAACACAAATTGAATATAACAAATAATCTTAATTTGCCCATGAGGGAAACTTGCCACAGGGATCACTCACTCACACACACACACACACACACACACACACACACACACACACACACACACACACACACACACACACACACACACACACACACACACACACATCTCTCTCTCGCTCACACACAGAAGTGTTAAAGTCAGGGAAGTTGATATTAATGCCATCCAGTTGTAGGGAGCCCAAACAGAAAATGAGGTCTTGTTCCTCCAATTTGTGGGTGGTCTCAGTCTGGCAGTGCCTGAGACCAGCAGTGCCTGAGACCATGGAGAGACATGTTGGCAAGGGAATGGGGTGGGGAACTGAAACAGGGGGGGGCACTGGGAGATCCCCGCTGTTACAGAAGACAGACCTGAGGTGCTCAACAAAGTGATCTCCCCGTCTCTCTGAAGCAGAGGAGCTCACAGCGGGAGCATCGGATGCAGTAGGCGACCCCTGCAGAGTCACAAGAGAAATGTTGCTTCACTTGGGAGGATTGTTTGGGGCCCCAAATGGTGGTGAGGGAGGAGGTGTGGACAAAAGTGGAGCATCTCCTGTGGTCACAGGGGTAGATCCTAAGGGGATGATTGGTGGGGAGAGAGGAGTGGACAAGGGAGTCATGGAGGTAGCAGGTCCTTGTGTAAGGAGGAGAGGGGAATATGTGTCTTGTGGTGGGATCATGGTGGAAATGGCGGAGGAGGATGTGTTGGATGCAGAGGCTGGTGGGGAGGTAGATGAGAACAAGGGGAATCGTGTCCTTGTGTGGGGGTAGAGGAGGCCAGGGCGCATGTGCAGGTAATGGAGGATATGCGGGCAGGGAGCAAGTTGATGGTTGTAAAAGGAAAGCATCTTTGTTTGGAGAAGGAGAATATCTTTGATGATCTGGATAGGAAATCCTCTTCCTGGATTCAATGTGTCGGAGACAGAGGAATTGAGAGAATGGAATGGAATCCTTACAGGGGACAGGATGGGAAGAGGTGTAGTCGAGGCAGCTGTGGGAGTTGGTGGGTGTTTCAGATTATGCTGTATTTTATATTGTATATAGATATGTTTTAAAGGAGATAAATTTTATTTTTAGTGTAGGTCACATACAAACACTTCAAAACAGATCTCATTTAAGGAACTGGAGCTCTGCTCAAGCCAGATAGGCCGGCTACGAATGCCTTTGCAAAAACTTTGGAGAGTGCCCAAGAGATTTCACTAATGGATTGTGGTTTTGGAAAGCAACAAATGAAAGAACTCAGAGGATTAGGTCCAGAGCTGCAGATTGTTTGAGTGCAGGTTGCTGTTCTAGGAGGGTCATGTGGTTTTGCAAGCAGAGAGGATCAAACAGGATTTTCTCTGTGTGAGAGAGAGAGAGGGGAGGAATTCAGTTCTACAGCTGGGACTGGAACATGACAAACTGGCAAGCTTGTGGAAACCCCCCCATTTTGAAGATCGATTGTGAATTCTTAGTTCAGCCCAGTCAAAGCCCTTGTGGTCCAAATAAGGGAAACAAAAAGGAACTTTGTGGTGACCTGAAAGAAAGAGATTATCATCTGAAAAACCCTGATGGGGCAAGTTTCTTCGGCAAGACAGTGACATGGCAATCATTTGTGGGTGTCCAGTGAACAACAAATCTCTCTCTGAAAACCAACAAGAACCTTCCTGAGCAGAAACCATTGACATTTCAAGCATCAAAGCTTGGTGAACTTCATAAATAAATTCTATGCACAGTATAAGAATTGCCTGCAATCAGTGAACTTGGAGGAATGAGAAGTGAGATTGGACTGTGAACCAAATAACTTTTCTGAACTTACACACAAATTACATACACGTGCTTAGAATTAGAAGAGGGTTAAGTTAGGTTAGTTAAGTTAAGTTAGCGTTTGATCCTGTTTTCATGTTTAAAGATAATTAAAAGCACCATTTGTTTAAGTAACCGTTTTTCTTGGTGAATCTCTCTTGCTGCTGGGTTTGGGGGTCCTCTGGGCTCGGAACAGTGGGTTTATAGAAGATCTCTGTTGAGAGTTTGTGTCTTGAAATGGAGACAGATCGAGGAAAGGGAGGGCATTGCTAGAGCAGGATCAAGTGAATTTGAGGTCGGGGTGGAATTTGTCAGCAAAGTGGATGAAGTCAACGAGCTCATCATGGGCCCATGAGGCAGCACCAAAGAAGATATCAAGGTAACAGAGGGGACTTGCCTGCGTGGGCTTGTAGCATGGATTGTTCCACGTAGCCAAAAAAAAGGCAAGCAGGATTATGATGGACAACTTCAAGCCGAACTCAATAATCAATTCAGATTTGTTGTATCATGGAGAAACATTAAATTAACTTTTACTGAATTTAGCATGTTTAATCATGTCGTGATGCTGGCACATTGCGTTAGTTCAACTGACCTCAACCATGTTTTTCCGCTGATTTTTTTTGTACTCAGCATCTGATGCCTCTCATGTCAGTATCCATCAATAGTCTGTCAGCACTGATGGAGTCCAGTTGCCCTGATACCACTTTCCCGTGGTCGCCTTTCACCATGTTCATCACTGACTGCAGCAAGATCAACAAGGAAGAAGTCCAAGTGTGAACGCAGAAAACAAATTGTGAAGTAGACTTAATATATGACAGGAAATTACAAAAATAGGTTATATCTAAAAACAGTACACGATAGGAACATTTTAAGGTGATGTAGGTAATCAGCAGCCCAAAATCTATAAAATACACCTCAAAATGGGTGGCACAGTTGGTATAGTGGTTAGTGCAATGCATTTACAGCGTCAGTGAGTGAGACCGGACCGAGGTTCGAATCCCGCGCTGTCTGTAAGGAGTTGGTACGTTCTCCCCAAGTCTGCATGGGTTTTCTCCGGGGGGCTCTGGTTCTCTCCCACCCTTCAAAAACATACCAGGATATAGGTTAATGGGGTGTAAATTGAGCAGCACAGAGTCGTAGGGCCGAATTGGCCCGTTATAGTGCTTTACGTCTAAATTTTCTTTTAAGAAGTATTCAAGAAGCAAAATCTTTGTGGTCCAGTGCAGTCAATCTCTGGGAAGGAATCGTGCTCTGCCACAGGATTGCTTATGGCAGTAGCTCTCAACCACTTTTCACCCATAGAAGTTTCATTTTTGTTATTGTCAAATTTACAACCTTGTGTCATTATTTATGATATCAGAGGTGTCCTTTGACATGTTCTTCCTGATTCCCACACCTGTTCTAATTGGACTTTTTTTTTAAAAAACCACACGTATTAAGTTAGCTTCCACCTTGTGGATCTCTGCAGTGATGGTGTACCAAGTTCTGCTGGCAGCAAGGGCAAGAACCACTGAGACTGGAGTGCATGGGGTTAATCGGGCAGATCACACATCGAGCATCACTCCCACTCCATTTGCAACTACGCACCACCACGTGACTGCGGACCACCGACGGCAAACCAGTGGCCCATGGACAACTGGTTTGTGGCCATCAGAGATGACCGCAGAGTCCTTGGCTTCATGCCCTGTCTAAAGATTCAGGACGGAGATGAGGAGGAACTGCTTTTCCCAGAGGGTGGGTGTATCTATGGAATTCGCTGCCCATTCAAGCAAGGGATGGTGGGGGAGGTTAGTGAATCTCTGGAATTCTCTACTCCAGAGGATTATGGAGGGACAATGTGGAGGCGGGTACATTTTCGAAAGATTGAGGTTATGGGGAGGTGGTGCGATCTTGGACAGATCACCCATCGGTCACGTTGAATGACAGAACAAGAATGAGGGGCTGAGTGGCCTCCCCCTGTCGCTTGAGCATTCGCTGCCGCCACCGCCATGCTCCACAAAAAATCATCAGTGGGCATCAAACTCGGACGTCTCGTTAATTTCAGATGCTCCATGAGATGGAGGCACTTACGCATTCATATCTGTCTAAAGGACAGCTCCTGGGTGGGAGTGTCGGCCTCGATATGTGCTCCAGAAGGCTCATAACGTAACACGGAGGAGGAGACTTCCATCTTTGGGCATGAGCTCTGAATTCTCGGCGTGACGCCCAGTAAAACATTAAGCAGTTCATTATAATATGACCTTTTGTACCAAAAAAACCGCTCCTTGTTATCAGACAAGGAACAAAGGCCACTCCACTATCTCTGAAACCAGGAAGCTTCTTCTGCACTGGGCCTTCCTCTCTGGGCTCCCCTGTTAATTGCACCTGTTAAAGCAAAGTGAATTTTAAAAGAGGGAACATTTGGTGATCACTTGAGAGTACCATGAAGAACCAGCATCATGTTACCCAAAGCCTGGGGCTCCTTGCAGTCCATCTCATTGTCTTTACCGTGGGCCTAAAACCAGAAGGTAAGTTCCATAGCGAAGAGAAAAGGAGTGTGAATGAGCTCATTGGTGTTTACTCCGAGAGGGAAATGAATGCGTAAGTGCCTCCATCTCATGGAGCGTCTGAAATTAACGAGACGTCCGAGTTTGATGCCCATCGATGATTTGTTGTGGAGCATAGCGGTGGCTGCGGCGAATGCTCAAGCGACAGGGGGAGGCCACTCAGCCCCTCATTCTTATTCTGTCATTCAACGTGACCGATGGGAGATCTGTCCGAGATCGCACCACCTCCCCATAACCTCAATCTTTCGAAAATGTACCCGCCTCCACATTGTCCCTCCATAATCCTCTGGAGTAGAGAATTCCAGAGATTCACTAACCTTTCCCCCCACCCCCACCACCCCTTGCTCTCTGTTTCCCCACCAGTAAAACATCCTTGTCATCCTCCCTTATGATCCGACTTGCTTCCCTCAGGTCATCCCTCATTCCTCTAAACCCCATTGAGTGCAGGTCTATGATAGGACAACCCCCCCACCCCCCTGAAGAATTAACCCCACAAATTTCCTCTGGACTCTCTGTCCACTACCCTTAAAGAAAAGGGATAAAGTTGCTCACAGTTCTCTAGATGCGGCCTCACCAGAACACGGTACAATTCCCACAATACTTTTCTATTCTGCTCCAACCCTTAGAAACGTATAAAATTATGAAAGACATTGATAGACAATAGACAATAGACAATAGGAGCTGGAGTAGGCCCTTCGGCCCGTCGAGCCAGCACCGCCATTTTACAGATCATGGCTGATCACTACCATCAGTACCCCTTTCCAGCCAAGGTAGGTAAGTTGTTCCCATTGGTGGAGGAGACCAGAACTGGGGGGCATAGACTCAATATCCAGGGTGGTAGATTCAGGACGGAGATGAGGAGGAACTGCTTTTCCCAGAGGGTGGGTGAATCTGTGGAATTCGCTGCCTGTTCAAGTAGTGGAGGCGACTTCAGTAAATATATTTAAGACAAGGTTGGGTAGATTTTTACATAGTTGGGGAATTAAGGGATATGGGGAAAAGGCAGGTGGGTGGAGATGAGCCAATCATCAGATCAGCCATGATCTAATTGAATGGCGGAGTGGACTCGATGGGCCGAATTTTCTTATCTTGTTTCTTATCTCCTTGTACATTTGATCTTTATCCCTCTGTTGCAAGTTTCTAAAAATGCTCCAGTTTTCTGAGTACCACCCACTATTGCCACTTATTTTTGGAACCGAATTTTGAATTGAGATGAAATCTAGTTTTGTATGTCGGCCTGGCTAGTGTAACAGTTAGCGTAACGCTGTTACAGTGCTAGCAGCCTGGGTTTCAATCCAATGCTGTCTGCAAGGTGTTTATACGTTCTCCCCGTGTCTGTCTGGGTTTCCTCTGGGTGCTCTGGTTTCCTCCTACCGTTCAAAATGTACCAGGGGTCGTACATCAATTGTGTGTAAATTAGGCTCATGGATGAAACATGCAAAGTGGTCTCCTGGAAAGAATGATGGGAAGTGGGCCAATAATCTTAAGATTAAGGTCCAGATCATTGCCACATATATCAAAAATTGTAGTGATAGAGGTTGTTCTGCGAGCAGACCAGCAGATATCTCAGACTTAGCACAAGTAAGAAGCAATAAATAAAGTACAAAGAGGCAGTTTCAGAGAGAAATCTGTTCGTATGAGAAAGGGACCACACAACCTTACCACTTGGACAATCATTCAGAAGCAGGAATGAGACTGTCCTCGAAACTGGTGGTCTGTGATCTCTTGTGAATCTTTTACCTGATGTGAAGGTGGGAGGGTGGGGTGTAGAGAGTTTGGCTGGGATGTTGAGTTTTTGTTGTTCCAAGGCAACAAGAGATGGAGTCGATGGAGGAAGGAAGGTGTGAGCGCGATGCGCTGAGCCACATTCACGGCCTACTGCAGTACCTTGTGGTCTTGGGCATGGCAGGTGCTATCCCATGCTGTGATGCACCCAGTAAAGATGCTTTCAATGCATGTGTAGACGTAGTAGAGGTGGCCTTTGATTACCTTGTCATTGATTTGGGTGGGACAGGATAGGTCATTGGAGATGAATAGTGTAATGGAATATTTGGGAGATAAACTAGTAAAATTAAAGTAGATTACACACACACACACACACACACACACACACACACACACTTTAAAACAGATCTTATTTGAAATATTGAAGAATTCATATTCAGTGAATTTACAGAAACTATGGAGGATGCTGTGCACATTTCACAAGTAGGTGCTAATTGAAATGATGTCATTAAAACAACAAGCAGGAAATGCACTGGCTGTTGAAAGCTCTTTGAAAGGGTTTTGACAGAGTGCGAAGAAAGGTCACCCCTGGGTTTTTGTTTACCTAAAGTCAACAGCTTGACCAAGAAGACTAACTCCTATTGTTTGCTGGAGAAGGTCAGGGGTTTGGCAAGTGAGAGAGTCACAGGGGCTTTCTGGCAGTTGTGGGAGAGGGAGGGAGAGAGAGAGAGAGAGAGAGAGAGAGAGACAAAGAAAGAGAGAGAGAGAGAGAATCAAACAGCTGAAACAAGCAGGAGAAGCTGGTTGGAACTGAAACACAAAACTCCAGAGTGGCGGATGGCTGGAAGTGCCATCTGTCTGATGTTTCTCTTGGAATGAGGGGAACAGAAAGGAACTCTGTGGTGACCTTAAAGAAAGAGGTTATCATCTGGAGAACCCTGATGGGGCAAGTTTCATCAGCGAGACATTGAGGTGACTAATGGTGGAATTTCAGTTGTGGAAATCCTGGCACAACAAATCTCTCTCTGCAAACCCTACAAGAACCTTCCTGAGTGGTAAACATTAACCTTTTGAGCACCAAAGCCTGGTGAACTTTATCCATGTTAAATTCTGTGCACAGTATAAGAATGGCCTGCAACCAGAGAACTTGGAAGAAGGAGAAGTGAGATTGAACTGTGAACCAAAGAACTTTTCTTACATTTACACACACACATCATACACGTGCACTTAGAATTAGAAGGAGGTTAAGTTGGGTTTAGTTCAGTTAATAGAGATAAGTTAAAGTTTGATTCTGTTTTCATGTTTAAAGATAATTTAAAACAATTTTTAAGTAGCTACTTGTCTTGGTGAATGCCTATTGCTGCTGGGTTTTGGGGTCCTTTGGGCTTGAAACAGTGTTGTTGTGGACTGGGGTAGTGAGTGCCTCCTCTCCTCTATATAACCCAGTTTTTGGTCTGGTGGACATTGAGGAAGAGTTTGTTGTCCTGGCCGCAAACCACGAGCCCCTCTATCTCACTTCTGTACTCATTCCACCTGCAACAGTGTTATCTGCAAATGTTGGATCAGAGAGCATTATTTCAATGAATCTGAGAGAGATTAAGAGGCCTGGGTTGCCTGCTGCTTCTCCAGGCAATCGATGGGGTCTCTTGCTTCCAGATGGGGCTCTGACAGGGCCTCACTTTAACATCTGACAGCAAGGAGCCCCTGTGGGAGAACTCACCTGGATGACTTCTCGAGCCATGGGGTTATATCACGTGGAAGGAGCCTACCCGACTGATCCAAATATCTACCTGCTTTTGGCCCATCCTTTCCCTGTATCCATGATGCTATTCTACCTGCCTCAACTACTTCCTCTGCTTGTTCCATAAAAGTTACCCCTTGGGTTCCTATTAAAATCTCACCTTCCTGGGGGGGAGAGTCACGTGATGGAGTAGTGGCCGGACGGTGAACTCCAGCCCTCTCCAGAAAAGTCAAAAAAAACAAAGGAAAACACAAAGGCACAGAAATAAAAGTTAAAGAAAAGTGAGTATAAAGGTGGAAAGAAGATGGCGACAAAAAAAGAAAAATTGAAATCAACGGTAAGAAGAGAGGAAGAGAAGACAACGGAGGAAGAAGGAGAAGGCCTTACCTGTTCGAAGAGGCCCGCGGTGGAGAGAGAAACCCGCTCCCTCAGGTCGGTAGAAAGTGGACTACAAAAATGACTCGTTGAGCCGAGTAAAAGTGCGCAACCGCGCATGAAAAAAAACACACCGACGGGAGGGGTGACCAGCTGGGGAGTCGATCTCCACAGCCGGCAACGACAGCTGCAGAACACCTGCAGCAAGAAGAGAACACAGAAGACAATGAAAACAAGAAAGAAGAGAAGAAAAGGGCAACAAAGAAACAACAGATGGCCAACCCAGAGGAAGAAGAAGAGGAAGAGGAAGAATACAGTGAAATAGAAGAAGAAAAGAAAGGCAAGATAAAGGAGGTACTTTCTCTTATTAAAGAATACATGGAGTCATTTAAAGAATGGCAAACACAGGAATTTAATGATTTAAGAAGAAGAATAAACAACACAGAAGAGAAAATGAATAAAATAGATATGACCTTAACAGAAATGGGAAAGAAAATGGACAAGATGGAAGAGCGGGCAGTAGCAGCAGAAATGGAGGTAGAGGACTTAAAAAAGAAATTAGAGGAATCTAATAAAAAAGTTATAGAGACACAAGAACTGTTAGCTCAGAAAATAGATATAATGGAAAATTATAACAGAAGAAATAACATAAAGATAGTGGGTCTTAAGGAAGATGAAGAAGGCAAGAATATGAGAGAGTTTATAAAAGATTGGATCCCCAGGATCCTAGGATGTCCAGAACTACAGCAAGAAATGGAAATAGAAAGGGCACATAGAGCATTGGCCTTTAAACCACAACCACAACAAAAACCAAGATCTATTTTAGTAAAATTCCTAAGATATACTACAAGAGAAAAGGTACTGGAGAAGACAATGGAAAAAGTAAGAGAGGGCAACAAGCCACTGGAGTACAAAGGGCAAAAAATCTTCATTTATCCAGATATAAGTTTTGAACTCCTAAAGAAGAGAAAGGAGTTCAATACAGCAAAGGCGATTTTATGGAAGAAAGGGTATAAATTTATACTAAAGCATCCAGCGGTATTGAAAATATTTATTCCAGGACAACAAAACAGACTATTCTCGGATCCAGAGGAAGCACGAAAATTTGCAGAACAATTACAAAATAGACTGAGGGATGAAGACGTGTAATGAGAGTAAAAATGACCACGATTTATATGTATGTGGGTAAAGAGGTATAAGTGTGTATATGTATAATGTGCATACGTGAATGTATCCGTATTTAGAGGAAAATATAGATAGTATAGACAAGAATTAATAAGGGAAGGAAATGGAATAGAGGGAATAAGGAGGGAACTAAAAGAGTGACCTTTGTTACATATGAAAAGTGAAATCTTTTCTGGGGGGGGCTGGGTGGGGAGGAGTTGCGGTCACTGCAAAATCAGCTGACGCTTGCGAGTGAATTCGCAAAACCAAATGAAGAGGGGAGATGTGGTTGTCCGACAAGGGATAAAGGACAACTCAGCAGGGGAAGGGGAGATTGGGGCTAAAGAAGTTTTAAATAGGAGAATAAGGAAAATGTTTGATGTTTTAGGAATGTTGTCTTATAAAGGGTTTAAAATAAGAAAACAGAAATGGAAAAGGAGGAAAGGTAATGATGGAAAAACGGAAAGGGAAGATGAACAAAGTATAAAATGGCTACGTTGAACTATATGACTTTAAATATTAATGGAATACATAACCAAATTAAAAGGAATAAACTGCTAAATTTACTGAAAAAAGAAAAAATTGATATTGCATTTGTGCAAGAAACACACTTAACTGAATTGGAGCACAAGAAATTAAAGAGAGATTGGGTAGGACATGTAACAGCAGCATCGTATAATTCAAAAGCAAGAGGAGTGGCTATATTAATTAGTAAAAATGTGCCATTTAAAATAGAAGAGGAAATAATAGATCCAGCAGGGAGATATGTAATGATAAAATGTCAGATATATTCAGAGTTTTGGTATCTACTCAATGTATATTCACCTAACGAAGAAGATCAAAAGTTTATGCAAGATATCTTTTTGAAGGTAGCAAATACGCAAGGGAACATATTAATAGGAGGGGATTTCAACCTGAATTTGGATTCAAATATGGATAAAACTGGGAAAAAAATTAACAGAAAGAACAAAGTAACCAAATTTATAATTAAATCAATGGAAGAAATGAAACTTTTGGATATATGGAGGAAACAACACCCAAAAGAAAAGGAATATTCATATTACTCAGCTAGACATAAAACATACTCAAGAATAGACCTATTTTTGTTATCAGCTCGTATGCAAGATAGAGTAAGAAAAACAGAATATAAAGCTAGAATATTATCGGACCACTCACCCCTGATATTGACAATAGAGTTAGAGGACATCCCTCCAAGAATGTATAGATGGAGATTAAACCCCATGTTACTTAAAAGGCAGGATTTTAGAGAATTTATTGAAAAATAAATAAAAATGTATTTTGAAATAAATACGGAATCAGTGGAAGATAAGTTTATACTATGGGATGCAATGAAAGCATTCATTAGAGGGCAAATAATAAGTTATGTAACCAAGATGAAGAAGGACTATAATCAGGAAACAGAGCAGTTGGAAAGGGAAATAGTAAATATAGAAAAAAAATTAGCAATGAAGGAAGATACAACTAAAAGAAGAGAATTGGCGGATAAAAAAATAAAATATGAAACACTACAAACATATAAGGTGGAGAAGAACATAATGAAGACAAAACAGAAATATTATGAACTAGGTGAAAAAACGCACAAAATCCTAGCATGGCAGCTTAAGACAGAACAAGCTAAGAAAATGGTATTGGCATCAAGGAAAAAAGACAAACAAATTACATATAATCCAAAAGAAATTAAGGAAAACTTTAGAGAATTCTATGAACAATTATACCGAACTGAAAACGAAGGGAAAGAAGGGAAAATAGATGAATTTCTGACTAAAATTGAACTACCAAAACTACAAATAGAGGAACAAAATAAATTAACAGAACCATTTGGAATAGTAGAAATACAAGAGATAATAAAAAAATTACCAAATAATAAGACACCAGGAGAGGATGGATTCCCAATAGAATTCTACAAAACATTTAAAGACTTATTAATTCCGCCCCTCCTGGATGTAATCAACCAGATTGATGAAACACAAAGCTTACCAGATACATGTAAAACAGCAATAATTACAGTAATACTAAAGCAAGGGAAAGATCCACTCTCACCAGTGTCATATAGACCAATATCTTTACTAAACACAGATTATAAGATAATAGCTAAACTATTAGCAAACAGATTAGCAGAGCATGTACCGAAAATGGTAAATTTAGACCAAACTGGATTTATCAAAAAAAGACGCACAACAGACAATATTTGTAAATTTATTAACTTAATTCATGCAGTAGAAGGAAATAAAGCACCTACAGTAGCAGTTGCTTTAGATGCAGAGAAGGCCTTTGACAGAGTAGAATGGAATTATTTGTTCAAAGTATTGCAAAAATTCAGTTTACCGGAGAAGTATATTAATTGGATTAAAGCATTATATAAGGGACGTTAGCAAAAGTGACAGTAAATGGACATGTATCAAAGCAATTTAACTTAAGCAGGTCAATGCAGCAGGGATGCCCACTATCACCTTTATTGTTTGCGTTAGCTATAGAACCACTAGCAGAATTGATAAGAATAGATAATAATATAAAAGGAATAAAAATAAAAGACAAGGAATATAAAATCAGTCTATTTGCGGATGATGTTATAGTGTACTTAACAGAACCAGAACTATCAATAAAAGAATTATATAAGAAATTGAAGAAATATGGAGAAGTGTCGGGTTACAAGATAAACGTAAATAAAAGTGAAGCAATGCCTATGAATAATGCGGATTTCTCAAAATTTAAGAAGGAATCTCCATTTAGATGGCAAATGCAGGCAATAAGATACCTAGGTGTACAAATAAACAAAAATCTTGGCCAACTATATAAACTCAATTATTATCCACTAATGAAAAAATTACAGGACGATTTAGAGCATTGGAAAGATTTGCCACTAACACTAATAGGAAGGATAAACTGTATTAAAATGAACATTTTTCCAAGGATATTATACTTATTTCAGGCATTGCCAATACAACTGACAGAAAAATTCTTCAAGGAGTTGAAGAAAATAATAAGGAAATTTTTATGGAGAGGGGGGAAACCGAGGATAGTACTAGATAAATTAACAGAATGGTATAAACAAGGAGGCTTACAACTGCCAAACTTTAAAAATTATTATAGAGCCGCACAATTAAGATACCTATCAGATTTTTATCAAACAAGGGAAAAACCAGACTGGACGAGATTAGAATTAGATAAAATAGGGGAAAAGATACCTGAACACATATTATATAAATGGGATGAAAAATTGGTACAACATAGAAGTTCTCCAGTATTACATCATCTCCTCAATATTTGGAAGAAGATTCATGTAGAAAGAAATAAAACAAATTATCAATTACCAAAACTAATATTGACGCAAAACAAGTTACTCCCTTTTACAATAGATAACCTTTCCTTTAGAGAATGGGAGAAAAAAGGGATTAAAAGAATAGAAAATTGTTTTTCAGGAAATAGATTATTATCCTTTGAACAAATGAAAGATAAGTACAATATAACTCAAGGTACAGCGCTGGCATATTACCAATTGAGATCCTACTTGAAGGATAAATTAGGAAGCAGTTTGTGTTTGCCAGAGGCAAGTAACCTTGAATGTGTGATTACAGATACAATTATAATCAAAAGATTTATAACAAATATGTATATTAAACTGCAAGAAAAGGAGAATGAGGAAACAAATGGTAAAACTAAACAAAAATGGGAACAAGATTTAAATATAAAGATAAAAAAGGAAACATGGGAGAAATTATGTTCTGGAATGATGAGAAATACAATAAATACGAGGCTACATATGATACAATATAACTGGATACACAGACTATACATTACACCTCAAAAGTTAAATAAATGGGACCCAACAGTATCTGATAGATGTTTTCGATGTAAAAAAGAAATGGGAACAACAATTCATGCAATCTGGACATGTGAGAAAGTAGAAAAATTTTGGGAAGATCTCAATCAGATATTAAATAAAATAACAGAAAACAATATACCAAAGAATCCAGAGATCTTTCTCCTAAGTAACATAAAAAACAAAGAATTTGGAATTGATTTGGAGGATGCACAAAAAAGATTTGTTAAGATAGCTCTTGCCGTAGCAAAAAAATGTATTATGTCAACCTGGAAATTGGAAGATAATTTGAAAATACAACAATGGTATATAGAAATGAATAAATGTATTCCATTAGAAAAAATAACATATAGTTTAAGAAATAATATTGAAATATCCGAACAAATATGGGAGCCTTACATTAAATACAATAGCGAAAACCTACCGGGGACAATCATTACCTAAGTTGATGGAAGGAGAAGGAAAGAAAAGAATGGACTCAGTAGAATTTCTGGTGTATTTTTGTTGAGTGACAACATTGTCTGACTGGTTTAATGTATCCTAGATTGTATACCTTAAATGGATGGTGGGGGGGTGGTGGGGGTGGGTTGGGAGGAGGGAGGTGTGGGGGAGAAAATGTCACTGTATATGTGTGAAAAGGAAAAAGTGTGTATCATGGCTAATGTGATTTATGGTGTGAAAAATAAAAATTTTTTTAAAAATAAAAAAAAAATCTCACCTTCCTCATCCGAAGCTTATGTCACTTGATTCCCCTTCTCTGGGCCAAAGACTCTCCACATTCATCTAATCTACTCCTCCCACAATGTTGTCAACCTTATGAGATCACCCCTCATCCTTCTGCGCTCCGAGGAATAAATCCCGAGTCTGCTCAACCTCTCCCCGTAGGTCAGGGCCCTGAATACAAGCAGGCCAATCTGCCTTTTGTTCAACGTCTTTCAAGGTGCTAAGTACCTGTACACCTAGATCCCTCTGCTCTCCAGCGCTCCCCAGATCCCTCTGCTCTCCAGCGTTCCCCCAGGTCCCTCTACTCTCCAGCGCTCCCCAGATCCCTCTGCTCTCCAGCGCTCCCCCAGGTCCCTCTGCTCTCCAGCGCTCCCCAGATCCCTCTGCTCTCCAACACTCCCCCAGGTCCCTCTGCTCTCCCACACCCCCCCCCCCCCAGATCCCTCTGCTCTCCAGCGCTCCCCAGATCCCTCTGCTCTCCAGCGCTCCCCAGATCCCTCTGCTCTCCAACACACACCCCCCAGGTCCCTCTGCTCTCCAACCCCCCCCAGGTCCCTCTGCTCTCTAACACTCCCCAGATCCATCAGCTCTCCAACCTTTGCTGTGTAGATCCTACTGTTAGGTCTGCTTTGTTCATGAATGAGTGAGACAAACACCAGGCTGAGTCGAAATCAGGGTTCTTTGTTCTTTATTACCGGATTGTAACACTTGCGACCAACCATGTTAGTCGGAGAATGCATTCTGCCGTTATCAGCAAAATGGTGATTTTTTATACCCTTGGATATGTGCTTAGAACATCATCATATCATTACTTGTCCAATGACTAAAACTGTTGCTATCCTTTCCCTGCTAGCTTCCTGCCTCTCAATCCATCAATGTCTCTCTTATCTTGTAAGTACAAGGATGCATTTACATCTTGTTACAGCCCTGTACAGGGCAGGGTAACTCCTTACACATTCCCATCTCATGATGTTTTACCTTACACTACCCACATTAGAACTTCCAAAATATAACACCACTTATTTCTCTGTGTTAAATTCCATCAACAATATCTCTGCCCAACCAACCCAGATCTCTGTCAATCGTCTTTGCCATCTACAGTACCAGACACTTTAATGTCATCGACAAACTTGCTAATCACGCCATGCACGTTTTCAACGGAATCATAGATGACAGACAGCAATGGGCCCAGCACCGAGCACCAATGGGCACATCCCTAGTCGCAGTCTGGAAAAAACAACTTTTCACCATCACCCCTTAATCCATGAAGCCAGAATCCTACCCATTCTACGATCACACCTTGGATTCAACGCATCCTAACCTTCTAGAGCAATCTACCTTGCGGAGCCTTATCAAATCCATACATGCAACATCTACAGCTTTTCCCTCATCAACCATCTTCAGAGTCCGATTTCTGATACATGATCTCCCATACAGAACCATGGTGACCATCCCTAATCAGTCCTTGTCCCTCGAAGTCTGTGTACCTTCTCCCTCTGAATACCTTCTAGTAACATACCAACATTCCACCTGTAAATTGGATACTATCCCACCAAGACCACCCATAAAAATTTAAAGGAGGAACCGTCTGGGCCCTCTCCAACCGGACGGCATTAACATCGGCTTCTCCAGTTTCTTCCTGCCCACTCCCTGTTCTCCCTCCCTTCCCTTTCCCTCCATCATCTTCCCTCCAGCTCTCTACTCCCTTCTCTCTCCATTCACAGACCCATCCCCTCCCCCTGCTTGCTGATGTGCCCTCCCTCCCTCCCTTATCCACCCATTACCTCCTGCCTTTGGGACTGTGCTCCTCCTCCTCCCCATTTTGTTCGGGTGCCTGCCTACATTTTTCGTACCTCGATGAAGGGCTCAAGTCCGAAACGTTGGTTTCTATGACATCCTTTCTATATCCGGGCCACAGAAACTGTGCATTATACACAAACACTGCCTGACCTGAAGAATGTTTCCAACATTATTCCCTTTTTCTGCATATCTCTGCCATCTGTGTTAATTTGACTTTATTGGGAGAATTGTATCTGGTGAAATGGAGGGAGATTCATGACTATTGCAGATAAAACAAATCCTGTGAGGTAGGCCTTTTGCGGTACGGTTGGTGTGGAGAAATGGATCGGAGGTCAATCCACAGGACTTTAAGAGTGGCAGAAAGGATCACTGAGGTCTCCCTCCCCCTCATCCCATCGACGTGATCTACCGGGATTGTTGTCTGAAGAGGACGCGGAAAATCATCCCCCTTCCACCCCGCACACAGCATCTTTCAGCTGCTCCCGTCGGGGAAGAGATACAGGAGGATCAGAGACAGCACCACCAGGCTGAGGATCAGCTCCTTCCCACGGGCAGTGAAAACCCTGAACGACCAAAGGAACTGCTCACACTCGCCCTCCGAGACTCTGATATTTACGAAACAATATTTATTTATTCATTAGTATACATGAATACTTGTCCTGCATATGTCATGTTTGTTTGTCCGTCTGTGTGTTATGTCTGATTGTGTGTCTATATGTTTTGCACTGAGGACTAGAGAATGTTGTTTCGTCGGGTTGTACATGTACAATCAGATGACAATAAACTTGACTTAAATACTCTCAGCCTCTTTCCTTCTGTTCATTAAGTCAGGCCACAAGTAATCATCAGCCCTTCTGGAATATTCTAAGGGACTGAGGGAGCCAGAATTCCAACTAGCCGTGTTTTCACAAATGCTTGCTCAGACGTTACTTCTCCCAGTCACTATCGCTGGGAAGTGACGTTCTTTTATTGCTGCTGCTTTCTACAACAGCTCGTTGTCCATCTAATACGCGGAGGGGTGTTACCTGCTGTAGCAGGCAGTAGACGGGATGACAATGTTAGAAACAGAAGTACCTTCACAGAAATTGCTTGAGACAAAAATTGAGAACAAAGAACATTTATTATACAACAATGCAAAGTTGGGTGCTTCCCCTTACCCTGGGAATACACACACACACTGGGGCTCACCCAACTTTTATACCGTTTATTTCAGTATAGGAATACCCTCCCCCTTACATTCTTCTGCCTCCTGGATAGATTTGGCATTAGGCAATCCTGCCCGCCTACGTGCTGTTTCTGTGAACTTGGAGGACCAGGGGGTATCCTGTCGGTGTCTCATCATGTCATTATCCTCATTGCCCTTATTCACAAACCTGTCTTTGTTCTAATTTACACCTTCCCAACCCTCAGGGCTACGACCTCTTCATGTAGAACTTGCTAATACTGTCTAAGGCTTACCTAATTACATATGCAAAACCTGCTAATTCTATCTAGGGCTAGAAGACCCTTATCTCATTCAGACTAACTTCCCACATTCTATTATCTATTGTCTATCCTTATCTCATTCATATGGTGAACTTGTGATTCTGTCAAGGCTAGAAGATTCTTATCTTACTCAGGCGGACTCTGCTTCCTACATTCTAATATCCATGTCTTATCCTGTTCGTACTGGCTTTATTCATTTACCCATATATCTATATTAGTTTCCACATCTTCATATTTTTATATCAGTTTTACTCATCTCTCACAATCCTCACTTTTCTTCTTTTAGATCAGTGATACTGATCTCTTAACTGGAATGTATTACTTGTAAACTTGGTCTTTTTCCCAGCGAGTCAGTAAACAAACTGCAGTCCCAGCATCATCAGACAGAATTTGGGAAACATACATCCTTTGGGTTATAGTGATCTGACGAGGGGTCCGTTGAATTAAATACTGCACACAACTCTTTAGGCAGGGGAGCACCATAATGGCCAGAATAGCGAGTCCAGCTGCTATAAGGGCTGTGGGTATCAGACTCCAGTTACCAATAAAGAGTCTAGTCCATCCCACACCGGACCAAGGTTGCCACGTCTGAACCTGGGCATGGGAAGATTTTCGAACTCCTGAAGAAGTGTCTTTAACCGCCTGACCGTTGTGAGCATTGTCCTTAACCAGTCTTTCACAAAGGCTGCCTTCAGCAGCCATCGAGTAATCGAGAGCCAGGCGGTTTTGTTGAACTGTGGCTCGTATCTGTCGTTTTTCTTCAGCCCCTAAATTCAGGGCCATTGCTGTCTGTTCGGTGATGATCTCCAAGGCTGCCTGGAGTCTGATTAAACGATTTAAATGCCAAGCAGCTTTAGCGTTCTGTAGCAGCTTACATCGTTTACAACTGGAACTCCCCTTAACGAGGTGGTGCTTAACATTCCGAATGTCTGAGGGACCCAAAGGATGTTTGACAAGAGTCCAAGTTGGGGAAGGTTGTTTCTTATCGTTTAACCTGTGAGTTGCAGCTTGTCTGCGAACATTAGCATAAGTATCACTGAGCCTGTCAGTTGCAGCCTGTCTGTGAACATTAGCATATGTATTCACTCTATCTCTGCTACATGCACAATCCTGACTAACATTCTGTCTGTCTTTGTCCCACCATCTCCTTTGTGCTATCCCTTTAAAACTCCTCTTTTTAATACCTGTGAAGGCTAAAATACAAATTAAATCTACTCCTCTAGAGCCGTTCTGTTCCCCTGGTCCATGTTGGAATCCCTTGTTAACCCATATCCCTCTATGACTATACATTATATCTATGCCCTGTCTACATTCTAAAGGTAAATAATTGTCAGCTCTGCTGCCCCTATTCCAGGAGGACTTAATACATCATGAGTAATTTAGGGATGTCCCAAAAACAGGGAACCAACAAGTAAACAATACAGTAAATGGAAAAAACAACAATACAGCACTTTTTCCCGGCGTAGTGTAACTTTCAGGTCAGAAGGAAGAGGGACTGCACGCCAGGTGGAGGGTAGATTATCAATGTCGTTAGTCTGTGGTTCAGTAGCTGGTTTAATTCATTGGATGTGGCTCCATCCTTTTTCTTTCGTTCGCCCGGCAGTGTCTGTAATCAAAAGTACACGATAGGGGCCATCCCAGACAGGTTTCAGTTGGTGATCTTGCCATGCTTTTACATATACCCAATCACCCGGTTTAATAGAATGAATAGGATACTCCAGGGGCGGAGTTTGAGCTAATAAAGTCATGGAGAGAAGTAGAAAGTCCCTGTAAATATTTAGAGATATATTGGTCATTAGCCTCAGGGATAGGGGTATCAGTATGGAATCCCATGTCTTCTTTGGCTTGGCTTCGCGGACGAAGATTTATGGAGGGGGTAAATGTCCACGTCAGCTGCAGGCTCGTTTGTGGCTGACAAGTCCGATGCGGGACAGGCAGACACAGTTGCAGCGGTTGCAGGGGAAAATTGGTGGGTTGGGGTTGGGTGTTGGGTTTTTCCTCCTTTGCCTTTTGTCAGTGAGGTGGGCTCTGCGGTCTTCTTCAAAGGAGGTTGCTGCCCGCCGAACTGTGAGGCGCCAAGATGCACGGTTTGAGGCGAGATCAGCCCACTGGCGGTGGTCAATGTGGCAGGCACCAAGAGATTTCTTTAGGCAGTCCTTGTACCTTTTCTTTGGTGCACCTCTGACACGGTGGCCAGTGGAGAGCTCGCCATATAACACGATCTTGGGAAGGCGATGGTCCTCCATTCTGGAGACGTGACCCACCCAGCGCAGCTGGATCTTCAGCAGCGTGGACTCGATGCTGTCGACCTCTGCCATCTCGAGTACTTTGACGTTAGGGATGAAAGCGCTCCAATGAATGTTGAGGATGGAGCGGAGACAACGCTGGTGGAAGCGTTCTAGGAGCCGTAGGTGATGCCGGTAGAGGACCCATGATTCGGAGCCGAACAGGAGTGTGGGTATGACAACGGCTCTGTATATGCTCTGTATAATCCCATGTAAGGAAGACCAAACATCATTTCATAGGGTGAGACAGCAAGGTCCTTACGAGGAGCTGTGCGAGTCCTAATTAGAGCTAAGGGTAAACATTTAATCCAGGAGAGGCCAGTTTCCTCATGAAGTCAAGTGAGCTGATTTTTCAAGGTTTGATTCATTCGTTCAACACGGCCTGAGCTCTGGGGGTGCCACGGGGTATGTAGCTGCCAATCTATTCCCAGTATTTTACACACACCCTGGAGTACCCGAGAGGTAAAATGTGTACCTCGATCTGAGTCAATGGTTTGAATCATACCATATCGTGGAATCACAGATATTCCTGATAACGGTGCTGGCACTATCATTAGGGGTCGGGAAAGCCTCAACCCATCGTGTGAAATGATCTACCATCACCAGGAGGTATTTGTAAATTCCTATCTTAGGTAATTCTGTAAAGTCAATTTGTGTCCGTTGAAACGGGCGTACGGCTATATCGCGACCGCCAGGCATTACCTGGCGCATAGATTTCTTATTTACTTTCTGACAGATTGGACAACCCCGAGTACTTTGTTTGGCTATTGTATATATGCCTGAGCAATAAAAGGATCATACAAATGTATCCACAAGTGCCTGTGTTCCCAAGTGTGTCTGTTGGTGTATCTGATCAAAAATTTGCCGAGCCAAGGCTTTGTTCAGCACTTGACGTCCTTCTGCCGTCCACCACAACCCATCGGCAGTTTGACGCATTCCCTGGTCTTTCATAGAAACCTCCTCATCCCGTGTAAAGATGGGAGTCTTTTTAACCTCTAGTGGGGTGGGCAGTAACAGGTGCATGTCTATTTTCTCTGCTTGTGCAGCCTGTTTGGCAGCTGCATCTGCCTGTCTGTTCCCCTGGGCTTCAAGACTGTCACCATTTTGATGCTACAGCTATTTCCTCAGGTAGTGTAAGAGCATCCAGGGATTGGACAATTAAGTTTTCATGGATCAACTTCTGTCCTTTTCCAGTTATCATTCCCCGTTCTTTCCAGATCTTCCCAAAGGTGTGCACTACACCAAAAGCATACTTTGAGTCCGTGTAGATAGTGCCCACCTTGTTCTCTAGACCCTGGAGAGCTCTACAGAGGGCATACAATTCACAAGATTGCGCTGACCAATGACCGAGAAGGTGACCGGCTTCAATCACCACTCCTTCTTTCCCATCCACTACACTATACCCGCTATAGCAAGTGCCATCAATGCAACGGGAAGATCCATCAATAAACCACCTTTCACCCTCCTGTAAAGTCTCATCACTTAAATCCTCTCTAATTTTGATCTGTAAATCTATTACCTCTAAACATACATGCTCTAATTCATTAATGGTATTGTCAGAATTTGGAGAAACCAAGAAGGCTGCTGGATTGTGTTCTTTATTCGTAATCAGGGTCAAATCATCCCTATCCATTAGGATCGCTTCATACTTTAAAATTCTAGAGTCTGTGAGCCACCTTCCAGCACGTTGTAAGAGAATATTACGGACTGTGTGAGGTGTGTGAACCATCATCGGGGCACCAAATGTAATCTTTCGTCTTTCCTCAACTAAAATAGCAGTGGCTGCGATGGCTTGCACACACTCTGGCCAACCACGACAAACGGGGTCTAAAACTTTTGACAGAAAAGCAACTGGCTGTCTATAGCCTGCCCTCTCTTGTGTTAGTACTCAGGTGGCTACACCTCCTTTCGCATTGGTATATTGGTCAAATGGCTTATTTAAGTCGGGTAATGCCAACACTGGGGGACTAATAAGGCTCTGTTTCACCAAGTTAAAATCTTTAATCTCTTCCTCTGTCCAGACAACAGCTTCGCCCCCTAGAATCGTGAGTTTATCATAGAGAAATCTGACCAGGCTAGAATAATTTTCAATCCAGATTCTACAGTATCCCACTAAACCAAGGAATTTCCTAAGTTCTTGGGCATTCTTGGGAGGGGGAATCTGTAGAATACCACGTATCCTCTCTGGACTTATTTTCCAAGTCCCCTGACTCACCAGATGACC
Organism: Narcine bancroftii; assembly: GCF_036971445.1. NCBI lineage: Eukaryota > Metazoa > Chordata > Chondrichthyes > Torpediniformes > Narcinidae > Narcine > Narcine bancroftii. The sequence continues at coordinate 21,980,618 of NC_091479.1, read as the reverse complement.
TAAGCATTTAACTTCTGATTGAACAAATTGTAATTTGGATTCGCTCACCCTAAGACCCTTATTCTCCAGAAAATTTAAAAGTTCAACAGTATAATGTTTAACTAATTCGTACGTTTTTCCCGTAATTAACAAATCATCAACATATTGTATCAACTGGCAATTCTCTCTCCGAGGGGCCTCGTCTAGTATTTGTTCTAAGACCTGACCGAATAAATTTGGTGATTCTGTAAAGCCCTGGGGAAGGACAGTCCACCGGTATTGATTCTTGCGTCCAGTAAAAGGATTTTCCCATTCAAAGGCAAACATGTCTCTGCTCTCCGTTGCTAACGGACAGGTCCAGAAAGCATCTTTGAGGTCAATGACACTAAACCATTTACTATGGGGATCGATTTTACCCATTATTGTATAGGGATTAGGTACAACCGGGTGACGAGTGAGAATAATTTTGTTCAGCTCCCTCAAGTCCTGCACTAATCGATAGGTACCGTCTGGTTTTTGGACAGGTAAAATTGGGGTATTAAAGGGTGACATACAAGGTTCGAGTATACCATCTTTCACCAACTGGTCAGTTACTGGCTGCAGCCCCTTTCGGCCAGCTATCGGAATGGGATACTGTTTTCACCTAATTACTTGTTCAGAATCTTTTAAAGTAACTTGCAGGGGAGGAATATCTAACACTCTTCTATTGCCATTTTCTGCCCATACACCAGGATTTATTAGTTTCCGATCCTCCTCGGTTAATACATACAATTGAACCCCGATACCTGATTCCTGTGGTCTGGTGCCGATAGCCAATTGGTCCTGTAAATCTCGTCCTAACAAACAAACTCCAGCTTGGGGAACTAGTAAAATATCCTCTGTTATTACCTTTTCTCCCATTTGTATTCTTACATCTCTTAATACAGGGACTGTAAAGTCTCTTCCTCCTACTCCCGAAACTATCACTGTCCCCTCTATCCTAACACCCTCGGGTTGTTGTAAAATACTAGACCGGGCTGCCCCAGAATCAACTAAAAATACCATCTTGTCACTGTGGGGTTCTATGCTTAAATTTACTAATGGTTCTCCGTGCAGCCCCACGGTGTGTATTGACTGAGAACCGTGACTCCCCTATTCATAATCTGCTTCCATCAGGGCGTAGGATCGTGTCTCCCTGGCTCGCATTGGGCATTCTCTCTTAAAGTGTCCCTCCTTTTTACAATGGTAGCAAACTAATGCTCCTGTTTCCCAATTTCTACCTGGGTCTCTACAGAGTCCCGGGAATGGTCGTCGTCCCCGGAATCCTCCTCTACTCCTCCATCGACTCGGGTCCCAACTTCCCCACCCCTGGCTCCCCTCCCAACGTCCAGGAGCTGGCACACAGTCCCTACCCTTTCCTTGTTGTTCCTTCCCTACTCCCTTAACTGCCTGCATCAAAATCTTAGCCTTTCCTTTCTGCTTATCCTCAGACCTCTGGACAAATGCTCTTTGTGCGATCTGTAGAAGCTAGGTTATTCCTTGCTCATGCCAGTTCTCAGTTTTCTGTAATTTTCTTCTAATGTCTGGGGCTGAATTCGTAACAAAACCCATTAATACTAGTTGTTCACCTGCTGGGGATTCTATGTCCAGAACCCCATATTGCTGTATGGCCATACGCAATCTATTCAGGAATGCAGAGGGGGTCTCCTCAGGACCTTGGGGAACCTCAAATGTTTTCTTAAAATTCTGTCCCTTTGGGTCAGATTCCTTGATTCCTTTTATCAAATTAACCCTATATTCTTCCATTAATGTGCGACCATCATTAGTATTCTTATCCCAATTTGGTTTCGCCAGGGGAAATTTAGCTTCTCCAGGTATCGCCTCTGGTCCCCCTTGGTGTTCCCTATCCCAGACTCTAATCCCTGCCTGGCGAATCATTCCACGTTCATCCAAAGTAAACAGTGTTTTAAAGATAGATGTTAACTCATCCCAGGTATATGTATTTGGTCCCAAAAATTAATCTAATTGTTCAGCACATCCTTGAGGATCTTCTATCAGGGAGATCATTTCTCTCTTAAAGTTACGCACCTCTGTACTGGTCAGGGGCACATTTACGAAACCGAGACCCTCTCCCACGGGAACTTCCCGCAGAGGTCTCATCCAGTTAGTTTCTGGCTTATTTGGTCTAGGTTCCTGCTCTCTGGGAAATGAATCAAAGGGTTCTGCCCTTTCTTCCTGGGGGGGGTCTCACACTGTTCTGAATTAAAGTCGCCTCTCTCTCTTGTCAATAGAGGTGGTAATCGAGTACTTTGTGAACGGGTCATCATACCACTCCTACTTTCTTCTCTTTTCTCTAGCTGTGGGGGAGGAGGGGAAAGTGCAGAAGGGTAGAGCATAGGAGGGGGGGAGGGGGGAAAGATAGGACCCGGCATAGGAGGAACATAAGGTGGAGGAAGGGAATGTAACACATCCCATCCTTGTGGTTCAGGGACAAAAGGTTCCTTATCTCTCTTGTCCTTGCATTCCTTTTCATTCAAAACCAGTTGATCAAACGATCCCCTGAGCCAGCAAGCTGCATATTCCCTGCTCTTTGGTTTTGATAGAGCCAGATGTTCAATGCTTGACACATCCAGTCATCCTCGGATCCGAGCTTTGGCCAATATACTGAACTCCCTTTAATCGGGCTTTTAACCCATTTCAAACAACAATACCTGACCATGGTCATTTTGTCCTTCCCATGGGTTCTCCCCGCACCCCAATCAGATAACATTAATCCTAACGGACTTTGCTTGGTTATCTGATCCTCCCATCCTTCACTATGACTCTCTTCCTTACTACTCACACCTCCCATACTAACAGGTAAGTAAAATTTCTCTTACCGAGATCCAGTAGCTAGTTCTAGCGCGCTTCCTTAACGTCCTCTCGTTGTTTGTTCTCAATGCCTCTTCTCGGATATCACTCGCTTCATCCACTGACCAGTCACCCTTCGTCCGTGAGTCCAGCTGAATCAGCTGGGGTGCACCTACCCCCGTCGTCGGGCACTCCGTCAGTGGAGGGAGTGGGATCCCGGACAAGCCCCCATTTGTTAGAAACAGAAGTACCTTCACAGAAATTGCTCGAGACAAAAATTGAGAACAAAGAACATTTATTATACAACAATGCAAAGTTGGGTGCTTCCCCTTACCCTGGGAATGCACACACACACTGGGGCTCACCCAACTTTTATACAGTTTATTTCAGTATAGGAATACCCTCCCCCTTACATTCTTCTGCCTCCTGGGTAGGTTTGGCATTAGGCAATCCTGCCTGCCTATGTGCTGTTTCTGTGCACTTGGAGGACCAGGAGGTATCCTGTCGGTGTCTCATCATGTCATTATCCTCATTGCCCTTATTCACAAACCTGTCTTTGTTCTAATTTACACCTTCCCGACCCTCAGGGCTACGACCTCTTCATGTAGAACTTGCTAATACTGTCTCAGGCTTACTAATTACATATGCAAAACCTGCTAATTCTATCTAGGGCTAGAAGACCCTAATCTTATTCAGACTAACTCTACTTCCTACATTCTATTATCTATTGTCTATCCTTATCTCATTCATACGGTGAACTTGCTGATTCTGTCTAAAGGCTGGAAGATTCTTATCTTATTCAGACTAACTCTGCTTCCTACATTCTAATATCCATGTCTTATCCTGTTCATACTGGCTTTATTCATTTACCCATATATCTATATTAGTTTCCACATCTTCATATTTTTATATCAGTTTTACTCATCTCTCACAACAATTTGCAGGAACATCTCTGTTCGTCTGGGAACAAGACCAAAAGAAAGCGACTCACCCTGAGAAAGGATGGTGCTTGGTGACACCTCCTGTCCCTGACGCAGATGTGGTTAGAAACACCGACGTGCTGAAGGAGCTCAGCCGGTCTTTCATGTGTTATAGGCCCAAAGGACTCCAAAACCCAGCAGCAATAGACATTTACCAAGACAAGTGGCTTTTAAAACAAAAGTTATTTTTAATCAACTTCAAACATGAAGATAGAGTCAAACATTAACTTAACTCCATTCTTAACTAACCCAAATTAACCCCCTTCTAATTCTAAGCGCATGTGTATGTAATGTGTCTGTAAATTCAATAAAAGTTCTTTGGTCTACAGTTCAATTTCACTTCTCCTTCTTCCAAATTATCTGCTTGCAGGCAATTCTTATACTGTGCACAGAATTTAACATGTATAAAGTTCACCAGGCTTGGTGCTTGAAAGGTAAATGTTTCCTGCTTAGGAAGGTTCTTGTAGGGTTCACAGAGAGAGATATTTGTTGCTCCAGGATTTCCACAACTGAGGTACCACCACTAGTCACCTCAGGGTCTCGCTGATGAAATTTGCCCCATCAGGGTCTTCTAGATGGTAACCTCTTTCTTCAAGCTACCACAGAGTTCCATTCCCTCCTGTTAGAAACAGAAGTACCTTCACAGAAATTGCTCGAGACAAAAATTGAGAACAAAGAACATTTATTGTACAACAATGCAAAGTTGGGTGCTTCCCCTTACCCTGGGAATGCACACACACACTGGGGCTCACCCAACTTTTATACAGTTTATTTCAGTATAGGAATACCCTCCCCCTTACATTCTTCTGCCTCCTGGGTAGGTTTGGCATTAGGCAATCCTGCCTGCCTACTTGCTGTTTCTGTGCACTTGGAGGACCAGGGGATACCCTGTCGGTGTCTCATCATGTCATTATCCTCATTGCCCTTATTCACAAACCTGTCTTTGTTCTAATTTACACCTTCCCGACCCTCAGGGCTGTGTCCTCTTCATATGTAGAACTGGCTAATACTGTCTAAGGCTTACTAATTACATATGCAAACTCGCTAATTCTATCTGGGGCTAGAAGACCCTTATTTCATTCAGACTAACTCTACTTCCTACATTCTATTATCTATTGTCTATCCTTATCTCATTCATACGGTGAACTTGCTGATTCTGTCTAAAGGCTAGGAGATTCTTATCTTACTCAAGACTGATTCTGCTTCCTACATTCTAATATCCATGTCTCATCCTGTTTGTACTGGCTTCATTCATTTACCCATGTATCTATTTTAGTTTCTTCATGATCATATTTGTATATCAGTTTTTATCATCTCTCACGCTCCTCTATTTCAAGAGAAACACCAGACAGAGAGCACTTCCAACATCTACTGCTCTGGAACTTGCTTTCATCAGTTTCAAACAGTTTTCCCTGGATTGCACTTTTCAGTTATTTGTCAGTGTCCCACACACTGATTGACTGACTGAGCTGTTGACTCTCTCTCTCTTCCAACTGCAACTCCAAAGAGAGCATGTGAGTCATTCTTGCAAAACCCCCACCTTCTCCAGCAAAGAGGAGTTCTTCCTTCTGCTCCCATCTTTTGTTATCTTAGGTATACAATCCAGAATTGACCTTTCTTCGAGCACTTTGCAGAAAGGGTTCTGATAGACAGCAAGACTCCAGCAAGACAATGCTCAAGCATTTTATGAGCTCAGTTCAATTAACACCTACTTGTGAAAGGTGCTTCCATTTTCCAGAGATCTTGCAATGTGAATTCTCCAGTCTTTCAAATAAGATCTGTTTTAAAATGTGTGTATGTATGTGACCTACTCTAAATCTTATAAATTCTCCCCAAATATTAATATTGTTACACATGAAAAGGCAATAATATATTGCCAATGTGTCGGCCTGAGCCCTTGTTCAAGGAATGAGCCAAAAGCAGTAACTTTCAGAATTCAGACAGCGCCAGCTGGCACAGCATAGAGGGATAGGCAGCAGGTGCAGCAGTAGGCCATTTGGCCCCTCAAGCCAGTACCGCCGTTCACTGTGATCACAGATAATCATCCACAATCAGCGATCCATTGGTACAGACCAAACCCCTGATGTAATTTGACGATTCTGACGTTCATGCAGGAGAGTGATCATGTAACTGTCCAAGAATCTGGTGGTGCAGAATCTCACACTTCCTCATGGATGTAGACACTATGGCTGGGGTGGGATGGGTCTTTTAATATATTGGCTCCCTTTCGAAGGCAGTGGGAAGTAGAGTTGGAGGGGCGGGCGGGCGGGGTGGGGGAGGGGGTTATCTGTGATGACCTGAGCCATGTTCACCCCTCTCTGAAGTTTCTCCCAGTCCTGTGCAGTGATGTCCCATGACAGGATGCTCTCAGCGGTGCCCCCGTGGAAGTTGTGACGTGGGAGATCCCCTCGAGCTTCTGAGGAGACGGTGCAAAGGAGGTTCAGCAGGTTGATTCCAGAGATAAGGGGTTGGCCGAAGAGGAGTTGTCTGGGGCTGTACTCACTGGAATTCAGAAGACTGAGAGGGGATCTTATAGAAACATAAATTTTTGAAAGGCATACAAGATAGAGAGAGATAGGTAAGTTGTTTCCATTGGTGGGGGAGACCTGGAGTAGCCTCACGATATAGGGTAGTAGATTCAGGACGGATATGAGGAGGAACTGCTTTTTCCAGAGGGTGGTGAATCTGGAATTTGCTGTCCATTGAAGCAATGGAGGCGACCTCAGTAAATAGATTTAAGACAAAGTTGGATAGATTTTTACATAGTAGAGGAATTAAAGGATATGGGGAAAAGGCAGGGAGGTGGATAAGCCTATCAGATTAGCCATGATCACAATGAATCAAGGAGAGGGCCCGATGGGCCAGATGGCCGACTTATCCTCCTAATCTTTATGTTCTTGAAGCCTGCAGGGCAAGATATTGTGGATTGTTTTGCAGAGATGGCGCTGAAGCCACAGTCATGTGTTTGGGTTTATGGTGTTGAAGGCAGATGTACAGACAATGAATTGTAGTCTGATTTGTCCAGGTGTTCCAGGGCAGTGCAAGGCCAGGGAGATGGCATCTAGAACACCTCCACACCTTTATAGTTCTTTGTTTGTTTACGCTGTGTACAGTTTATTTTTTGCACTACCAATTACTGGTAAATCTCAGGACTGTATGTGGTTTCTTGTATGTACTCTGACAATAAATCCGATCTGCTGTGGACCTGGGTCAAGGGTGCCTGGCAGGCTGGAGTTAATGTGAGCTGTAACCAACCTCTGGAAGCCCTTCATGATGGTGGACCTCAGTGCCCCCCCCCCCCCCCCCGCCCCGGCCGGTAGTCATTTAGTCCCGTCACTGCGACACCAGGATGGCAGTGGCAGGTGAACACTCCCTGGTGGTGGCTGAGAGAAGTTAAAGATGCAGGCATGGAGAACACCTCCAGGCATTCCTTTCGACCAGTCGTTTCCCATGGGTCCATGCTCTGGAAAGCTGATCTGGTGACTGTGGGCCGCGTATGTGCCCGAGGTGTGTGCTGCCAGCTTGCCAGCCTCCGAGGCAAATTTAAATTTTAATAATTTTAAAATTTAAATTTAGACATTCAGCACGGTAATGGGACATTTCAGCCCACGAGCCGTGCTGCCCAATGACACCCAATTGACCTACAACCCCCACTACATTTCCAATGGTGGGAGAAACCAGAGACCCCGGGGAAAACCCACGCAGACATGGGGGGAACAGACAGTGCTGGATTTGAACCCATGTCCCAATCGCTAGCACTGTAACGGTGCTGCATTAATCGCCACACTCACCATGCAAAGCGATTGTAAAATGTATTAACCATATAATCATATAAACCTTTACAGCGCAGCAACAGGCCATGTCGGCCCTTCGAGTCCGCGCTGGTTAACTTGAACAACTCCACTAGCTCCCCTCTCCCACTCACTGCCCATAACCCTCCAACCCCCTCATATCCATGTACACATCCAACCTTCTCTTAAATGACAGGAAGGACCCTGCCGCAATTATCTCCTCTGGAAGATCATTCCATTCTGCCACCACTCTCTGAGTGAAGAAGCATCCTCTTATATTACTCCTAATGTTTTGCCCGCTAACCATTAACTTATGACCCCCTTGTTCCAATCTCCCCTTCTCTCAGGGGAAAGAGCCTATTCACATCTACTCTATCTATTCCCTTCATAATTTTAAATACCTCTATCAAATCCCCTCTCAGCTGTCTACGTCCCAATGAATAAAGTCCCAGTCTCCTTAATCTTTCTCCATATTCTAGATGTTGTAAGCCAGGCAACATCCTCGTAAATCTTCTCTGCGCCCTCTCCACCTTATCTATATCCTTCCTATAATTTGGAGACCAGAACTGAACACAATTCTCCAAACCTGGCCTCACCAATGCCTTAAACATCTGCAGCATCACTTCCCAGCTCCTACACTCTATGCTATGATTTCTGAAGGCCAGTATTGAGGGATGTGGTTTCGTTTCACAGCCTGTGCTGGCATCATGCCCTGCCACAGATGCCTGGGGCCCCTGAGGTTCATCTGGAACCCACCTGGTTTGGTACTGCCACTCAGTATCTCCGATGGCCTTGTGTAGGTTGTACCTGGACTTCTTGTACAGGACTTCCATCATATGTCTTGTACACCAAATTCCTGATCTCCTTCAGAACAAAAATTTACTATGTTTTAATAAACTCAATAAGGGACTCTTTTGCATTTGTTTACATGTGTACGCTGTGTACTCAGCCCATCAAGTCTGCCCCGCCATTTAATCATGAGCTAATCCACTTCCCCACTCACCCCCACTGCCCGGCCTTCTCCCCATAACCTTTGATGCCCTGACTAATCAAGAACCTGTCAATCTCTGCTTTAAATACACCCAATAACTTAGCCTCCACAACCTCCTGTGGCAACAAATCCCACAGATTCACTGCCCTCTGGCAGAAGAAATTCCTCTGCATCTTCAATTCTGAAGTTGTGCCCTCTTGTCCAGACTCTCCCACTGTGGGAAACAACCTTTTCTATGTCTACTCTGACCATGCCTTTCAACATTCAAAATGATTCAGTGAGATCCCCCCCTCATTCTCTGACATTCTAACGGGGGCCCAGGTCAACAGCCTTCAAACGCTCCTCAAATGATAACCCCTTTCATTCCTGAATTAATTCTTGTGAATCTCCTCTGAACCCTCTCTAACGTCAACACATCCTTTCTTAAATGAGGAGCCCAAAACAGCTCACAGAGATCTCCACTGCTTGTTAGGCTGGGGAGGTTATAATGATGGGTGGGTGGTCATGAAACAAAGATCAGATTAGACCCTCAGCTATCAATGCAGAAACACCCAATGAAATGCTTTAATTGAAATCGGGCAATTTATAGTTACAGTAAAACCCTCTTTGGGGATTGGTAGATAGCGGATAAGTCAATTTTCCAGTTGCTTGAGATTGTGTGTTGTGTGGATTGGGGAACTGACCACTGGGGGGGTGGGGGGGGAAATTAATTTTAAATTTTTGACCTATTTATTTTCCGCAGTTTTTTGCCGATTGTTTGAATTCTGGATAACAGGGATTTTACTGTAGCAAACATGTAATGCAAAATGCATTTGTAATTAGATTTAGTCATTTAGTCACATTTGTTAAACAGTCTCACAGATAACCAGATTTTATGTTTTATATTGTTTTATGGGAATACATATACATAATTCCCTGAAAGTGGCGTCATAGGTGGACAGGTTTGTAAAGAGAGATTTTGGCATATTGGCCTTCATAAATCAAAGTATTGAGTACAGGAGTTGGGATGTTATGGTAAAGTTGTATAAGACAACTTATATAAGTTGTATAAGAGACTGAATTTGGAGCATTGTGTGCAGTTTTGGTCACTTGACTACAGGAAAGATATTAATAAGATAGAAAGAGTGCAGAGAGTCCAGATGTTGCCCGGACTTCAGGAACTGAGTTGCAGGGAAAGGTTAAACAGGTTAGGTTTTTATTCTCTGGAGGGTAGAAGAATGAGGGGAGATTCGATAGAGGTATTTAAAATTATGAGGGGGACAGACAGAGTAAATGTAGGTTGGCTTTTCTCAATGAGGGTCGGTGAGATACAAACCAGAGGACATGGGTTAAGAGTGAAAGGGGAAAGGTTTATGGGGAACATGAGGGGGAACCACACAGGAAGTGATGGGAGTGTGGAACAAGCTGCCAGCTGAGGTGATGAATATGGGCTCAATTTTAACATTTAAGATTAATTTGGACAGGTACGTGGATGGGAGAAGTATGGTGGGCTATGGACTGGGTGCAAGTCAGTGGGATTAGGCAAAAAAAATGGTTCGGCACAGACTAGAAGGGCCAAAGGTGCTGTAATGTTCTATGTTTCTATGGTTTATATTTAAGACATGAATATTAGTTGTTTCATAGGTTAATGTAATAAATGCAGGAAAGGCTGGAAAAACCTCACAGGTCAGGCAGCATCTGTGGAGATAATGGGGATCTCCCAGTGTCCTCACTTTTCAGTTCCCCACCTCATTCCCTTGCTGACATGTCTGTCCATGGACTCGTGCACTGTTAGACTGAGACCACCCTCAAATTGGGGAAGAACACTTCACCTTCCATCCGAACACCCTCCGACTGGATGGCGTTAACATCATCGACTTCTCCGGGTTTCTGTTAAAACCCCCCCTCCCCCAGTCTTTGGCCCCTTCCAGTAGTTTTCTCCTCTCCCTCTCTCTCTCTCTCTCTCTCTCTCTCTCTCTCTCTTTTCCCTCTGACTCCTTTCCCAGAGCCAAAATTAATTCTCACCTTTCCTCTTATCAGATCTGATTAACACCTTCTGTCTGTTGATCTGGTCTCCTCTCCCCCCCCCCCCCCACAATTCTTCCCCCTTTCTCTCTTCAGCCTTTGATTCAGACGGCCTGGCAGCTTCTTGCTTCTACCTTGAAGAAGGGCTCAGGCTGGAAACGATGGCAATATAGACTATCTTTACCTCGTATGGACCCTGCGAAACCAGCTGGGTTCCCGCAGCATTTCTGTGCATTTACAATTAGCTGGCCTCATCATTGTCTGGTAAGTCTATGATTTAGGTTGCGATTGGTGTTCTTGATCCAGGCCGTGATTGGCGAGCGCTTGGATGTGGGAATATTCTGGGGTTTCCTGTTTTTTTATTTGCTCATTCAGCTTATCCCTTGAGGCAGGGCTCAGGCCCGAAAATATATATTTTTTACCTTCGGAAGCTGCAAGTCTGCCTGAGATCCCCCAGCATTTTTACTACAGTCGACAAACTTCCTTTCTCCCTCTCTGTGGAGAGAAAACCGGTTTCCTGGGTTCTTCTTCTAAAAATTAATTTTAACATCTGGTAAAGCCAGCATTTATTGCCCTTGAGAAGGTGGGGGTGAGCTGCCCACCTTAAACCACTACAGCCTTTCAGAAGGAGGTGCTGGTGGGGAGGGTGCACACTTTTGGGTGGGGGGGGGGTGGGTGAAGAGGAGACCAGATCAACAGACAGAAGGTGTTAATCAGATCTGATAAGAGGAAAGGTGAGAATTAATTTTGGCTCTGGGAAAGGAGATAGAGGGAAAAGAGGAGAGAGACTGACCTTCAAATGGCACCTCCCCTCCAAGTGGCACTCCCCCTTCAAATGGCATTCCGGGCAAGTACCATGCCTGCCGTATCCTAGATAGGACCCCGGCTGGAATAGCCCGCGGTGCCATTTTGTGAACACTCCACGTTGTACGCCAGGGAGGAGGGAATTAAGGTTTAGGATGAGGGACAGGGTGTGAACCAGACAAGTTGTTTTGAGTTGAGTTTTCTGTACAGCCCAAAAACTGGCCCTTCAGTGTACCTCCACCATACGGACCTTCCAGTTCCTCTCCATTGATCTATTTTCAAGACATACAGCATGGTAACAGGACTTTCTGGCCCATGAGCAAGTGCCGCCCAATTCACCTTCAACCCCTGGTACATTTTTTGAATGGAGGAATGAAACCAGAGCCCCCCTGGGGAAAACCCACGCAGACATAGAGAGAACGTACAAACTCCTTACGGACAGCGTGGGATTCGAACCCCGGTCCCTGTCGTTGGTGCTGTAACAGTGTCACGCTAACTGCTACGCTAACTGGGCCTCCCTTCCATGCCTTAAAAGTAGAAACATGACGCTGGAGAAACTCAGGAGGTCAAACAGTATACGTTATGTAGTGAAGATAAAGGACATACGTAAATAACGTGAGTGGCTAAGAATGAGTCACTGACAATGGACAGGGACCTCGTCCTGTGCTGTGACCCGAGCTTTCTGGGGAAGGGTCAAGGTGTTAGAGGCTTTACACAAGGGCAAAGAGGGAGGGTCCACAATGGGCCGGGGCCAGGTAATCAGGAGTACAGCAGTTCACCACAATACATAACCGACGCTTTGGGCCCGAGGTATGAACAAAGTGTCGGCAGGCACCCGAGCAAAATGGTGATGAGGGGCAGGGTCCCACAGGCAGGAAGCAATAGGTAGATAAGGGAGGTAGGGCACAGCAGCCAAGAGGGGGAGGGGCGTCCCTGTGAGAGAGGGAAGGGGGTAGAGAGCTGGAGGAAAGAACATAGGCACCTATTGAGCACTATCTGCTTAAAAAATACCTACCTGTCAAATCATCTTGAAAACTTCTTCCTCTCACCCTCTTGTTGTCCCTCCCTTGACCATGCACGCAGTGGAGCGTCCCACTATCCTCCTGACCTGCGCCTTGCAGATGGAAGAGGATTTGGGATACCAGGAGGTGAGCCACTCACTGGGCGGAGTATGAAAACTGGCGAGTCAGGCACGGGTTGGGGGTGAGGAGGAGCCCATTGGCCCTGCTCCACCGTTCATCAAGGTCATGGCTGTTCTTCCACACACTTTCCTGCTCCATTCTCACCACCTTCCACATCCAGCATGACTGAAGCTTCGCAGCCTCTGAAGTCGAGAATTCCAAAGTTCACCACTCTTAACTCCGGCCCCTCGGTTGGCGCAGCGGTTAGTGTAACGCTTTTACAGTGCCAGCATTTGGGACCGGGGTTCAAATCCCCAGCGGTGTTTGTCAGGAGTTGGTCTGTTCTCTCCGTGTTTCCATGGGTTTTCCCCGGGGGCTCCAATTTCCTCCCACCATTTGAAACGTTCTGGGGATTGTAGGTCAATTGGGCAGCACTGACCCGTGGGCCAGAATGGCCTGTTACAGTGCTCTATGTCTGTTCAGTGCCTACCTGTTGTTTTGTCCCTGTGACCCTTTGGTTCCAGATTCTTCAACAAACAGAATAACCGTCCACTGGAGAAGATCTTTCCGTTCTTTAATCTCTGAGGGGTGGGGTGTCAACCAGACAAGCTGCTTTGAGTTGAGTTCTCTGAAGGTACAGCCTTTAGTGCACCTCCTCCATACGGGCCATTCTGCCCATCTACACTGAACCTATCATTCTGTGCCTTGATTACTCAAGTGTTCACCTGAGGTTTACAGAGGGCATTGTAAAGCACAGGAGATATAACATCAATGCTGCACGTACACTGGCAGGTGAATCGATCCAACAGCCTGTGTGGGTTCCTTGCCTCGAGTCGCCCGCCACCTGCCCGTCCTTCAGCTGCAGCACCCTTCTGTTGTCCCTGTCCCATGAGTGGTGTCCTCTGTTTCTCCTTCTCAAGTGGGGGTGGGGGGGATCTTCCTGCTTTCTGGCATCCTGTTTCCCTGGAATCTGCAACCCCTCGAGACTGCTGCCCAGCACGGGCACCGCCATCTTGGGCCCTGACCCCGGGGTCACAGGGGAGCACGGTTTAAAATGTGTTCCGAGCCATCGATGGTTGGACTGGGTGGGAGAGGGCTCTGTCCCCTCTCCCTGCACTGCGTGTGGGACTGACGGGGTGCTGGTATTGCATAAATATCCATTCTTTTGTGTCTGCCAGCCTGCAGCCTGCCAATGGACGAGGGTCAGACTGGAGATCGTCCGTCGGTGAATTTTTATTACAAACCAGCAGCGGACCGCTGTAACATCTTTGCATATAGAGGAGCAGGAGGAAACGCAAATCGCTTTGCCACTGATAAGTCCTGCATGAAGAACTGCTCGGACCTTGCCGATGAGATCTATCCAGACAATGGTACGTGACACCTCGGTTACGTGAGCGGTGACTCAGAGCTGATCCACAGGATCCGAGAGACTGCCTCCACCTGCCCAGTACTGCCTGAAAGTTGCAGAATGGAGTTGAGGGAGGTCAGGGCAGGGGAGTGCACTCTGAGGAGCCACTGGTCCTCACCAAGATATCTCGGCCATAGAACTCTGCGGCACAGTGCAGGCCCTTCAGCCCACATGCTGTGCTGACCTATGTAAATCTACTCAACTACAACCTCGATTTTCCTTTCCCTCCAATCCAAAGTCCTCAAGTCCACTGTCATCTGATTGCACATGTACAACCTGACGAAACAGCGCTCTCCAGTCCTCAGAGCAAAACGTGCAGACACACAACCTGACGTAACACATAAACAATACATATTTTAAAATTTTTATTTAGCGTGTTTAAAATTTAGACAGCACGGTAACAAGCCCTTTAGGCTCATGATTGCCACCCAATTAACCTACACCTCCCTCTCCCCGTATGCTTTGAATGGCGAGAGGAAACTGGAAACCCCAGGGAAAACCCATGCAAGTACAGGGAGAACGTACAAACACCTTACAGACAGCGCGGGATTTGAACCCCGGTCCCGATCGCTGGGCCAACCGCTACGCCAACCGTGCCACCCTGTGCAGGGCAAATATTTAGCTAGTCAAATAAATAAATATTGTTCCTGAGAACCATGAAGGGTTGTGAACAAAAGAGTAGCTTTTTTTCCATTGGCAGGGAGGCAACGACAAGAGGATGGGCTGTTAATTGGTTAAGTGACTGGAGGGGTTCACCCTGGCACGATATTGTGGAGCCCACAATAATCAAGTCGACATGATGGAATGATTAAATGGCTTTAATGGCTAAAAACCTGAGCATTACTGATACACGGCCAGGTTCCAGGTACAGGAGCAAGAGGCGGCATCTGGGCATGGCAGCCTTTATTGGGGAATCCGGGGAGGAGCTGAGAGAGGGGTCAGGGAAGTCCATACATCTATGCAAATGCCTTTCACCACAGATATGTTCTCCCAATGTGTTTGCCTGTGTCAAGCCGCTTTTAGGTGCTCGGACGCAGATAATTGGCTGGCAGAATCGGCTGGGGGGAGGGCAGCTGGGACGTTCAGGTGGCTGCAGAGAAGAAGCCTTTCTGTCAGCTGAAGGAGAGTCACATCCGAGCAAATGCCAGCTCCTGTGGACTGTGGCCATAGTCCCACTGCTGTGTTCCCTTCCCCTCTCCAAGCCCCGTATCTCTTTTGAGATATCTTCAGACCTCTAATTTTTGACCTTTTATTTATGTTAACATTTCTTTGTGCCAACTTTGGCAGCCCTGCCTTCAGCTATCAAGGTTCAGAGTTTTGGAAGCAATGCACTTTTTTGTTAACTGAGATTTTGGTTATGTAATCTAATGCCCCAAAGTAGTTTTTTTTAAACTGAATAAACGCTTTGCGATGTTAAAGTCACTAACTAAACGTAAGGCGTGGTTGTTAAATTGTTCCCTACCTGATGGCGAGAGAAACAATATTTAATAGGATATTAAATCTTATATTAAATATCTTAGAAGGATTGTGTCTTGGGCATCTGCTGCATTCAGGTGCAGCGGGGAATGCTCAGAGCCGGAGAATATACCTACCCGAGGAGGGTTAGTTAAGTGCTCCTCAGGGCCGGGTTCTCCACTTTCAGGTGGCCACCCAACAGCTGCATTGGGGTAGAATAGGCGGCTTTACAGTCAGGTATTCTGGCCACCTGAAAGTGGCTTGAGTGAGCCCACAGCTGAGGGGAACACTCCTAAACCTCTCCGCATCTTGACCTCCCTCATAAACTCTGTGGCCAACTCTTTCTCTGGACAAAAACATCCCCGGCGTGGTTCTGGCATCCGGTTTTGTTCGACGTTTTGGTGAAGAGATTTGTAGTAAGATGGGGGTAGGGGGGAAGGGATGTTAGTCAGTGAGGGTGTTCTATATTCAGTCACCAGTAGCTGGATAACATCAATGAGCTTCAGCAAACCCTGCAGATCCAGCTCAGGCTGGTATCGCTCACTGATATACTTGGCACTCACCCCAGCAATGTGCCCTGGGTACAGCAGCACTGCTCTGGGTGGTGGTGTTGGGGGGGATTGGTGGGTGGGGGGGGTGGAGAACAACAGGGAGTGCGACTGTACCATAGCTCTGGAGTGAAACACAAAAGTCTGCAGACACTGTGATTGTAGTAAAAACATAGGAGGAACTCAGCCAGTCTCGCAGCATGTAATGATACATCACTGATGTTTCAGTCCTGAGCCCCTCTTCAAGGTGTAAGCAAAGAGCAAGAAGGCATTAGAATGAAGACATGCCGGGGAGCGGAGTCCAAACCATCAAAAGGTATTAATTGGATGTGATAAGAAGAGAGGTGAGAATTGATTTTAGCTCTGTTAAAAGAGACAGAGCAAAGAGAAGAGGGAGAGACTGAGCTGGGGGAAAGGCTTGAGGGAGAAGGGGGTAGGGGCAGTTTCTAATGGAAACTAGAAAAGTCAATGTTAATACCATCCTGTTGGAGGGTGTCCAGCTGGAAGATGAGGGGTTATTCCTCTAATTGGTGGGTGGTCTTGGGTTAAATCCAGACCTTGGGCTGTGTTTGTGTGGAGTTTGCACACTGTCTCAGTGCTCTGGTTTCGTTCCACATCCCAAAGATACGCGGGTAGGGTAAATGGACACTGTAAATTGTAAGTCGGTGGTAGGAAGTTCGGGGTAAAAATGATGTGCACACGCAAGAGAAGTGCATGGGATAGTGACTAATGGGGATTCTGTGAGTACTGGCAGGTTTCAAGAGTCTTTTTGTAATAATACTGGTGTAATATTACACAAATTTAAGGTAAAGATTCGCCATCCGTAGAAATTACCCAATGCCCCTCACAGTAAGAGAAAAACACAGAAGCCAGTTATTTCCGTGTCACTGGGTCCCCGTATATTTGCATCCAGCACCTCCCGCCGCCTCTGCAGCTGCGTAGACTTCAGTCCAAACCATCAGCAATGCGAGCTCCAGGTGGAGTCCGTAACCCCCTCGAGCCAGCTGCCAAATACAGGCCCCGCCATCTTGGGCCCAGGGCAGGATTTTAAAGTAAAACCTGTTTCTTTAACAGGCCGTTTGAAGCCTTCACGGAGCCATCTGTAGTCGAATCGGGTGGTGGAACCCTGCAGGGAACCCTGCGCCTCCGCTCCACCCCCCCCCAGCGGTAGCTTTGGCAGTGCCGCCATTTTACTGATGGGTTCAAAGGCCTCCTTTGGTAATGTTATAGCATGAGAGAGAGAGCTCCATCTAGTGGCAACAGACTCTCAGACTAGGATGTAAGACTTCCGGAAGGGATCAGGCCCAAAACATGGACTGAATTTTACTTCCTATGATGCTGCGTGATCTGCTGAGTTTCCCCAGAACTTCTGTGAATGACACATACAGCGTCCACATCTCTCCTGCCTCCTGCTCTTTAGAATTTCTCTGTTAAATCTCAGCCGTCCTTTACCCTAGCCGACAGAGTGAAGGGGTGTCACAGCTAGAACCTTGAATCACGAGTTGGTGGATGATTCTATCGGGGTCCAGGATTCATGAGGGTGAAAAGGCCTCCCAAAGGTTCTCGGCTGCTGACAGCTTCCTAGTTACTTCAGAACCCCAGAGGCATTAAGGGGCCTGTTAGAGGAGGCGACTGAAATTGTGCAACTGTCTGTGCCCAAGATGGCGGCACCACCTGTGCTTGGCAGCGGCTACGAGGGCTTGCAGACACTAGGGGAGCAGTGGGCCAGTGAGGGGCTCAGTGGGGCTAAGGGACCCTCACGGGCTACTGGAAATTGGCTCACGGGGACCAGATATCAGGACTGGGATTCAAGAGATTGCTGTTGGTTCCCGAAGGGCTTCCTGACCGTGTCGGAGGTTCAGATCTGGGGCTCGGGCGGCCGATGGATCGAACAGGAGTCTGCGCGGCTGCTGAGGCCGTGGGACTGCTGGAGGCAAATCCACGGACACTCGGTGCCTCTGAAGGGACTCCCTTTTGCTTCTCTTTCTCTCGTACTGTAAGGCAACTCTTTGTCCGCCTTACGGGAAGAGGAAGGTGATTTTGTGTAATTTTACATGTTCTGTACTCTACCTGACAATAAAAGTAACTTTATTCTTTAAAAGTATATTTTAATTCTCTGTGCCAGATCCCTATAACCTTCTATTCCCTTGATCTTGGCAAACTTTTACACCGAAAAGTGGTGGTGCACAGCATTATTGCACTCTGACAGAGATGGCCTCCCTGACGGGTCTTCTGTGCTCTCCCCACAGACCAGGTTTGCCTGCTGCGAAAGGAGCAGGGTGAATGCAAGGGCCGGCATCTGCTGTTTTACTTTGACTTGGCCAAGAAGAAGTGCAAGACCTTTTTGTACGGGGGCTGCGGAGGAAATGGGAACCGGTTCTTATTTTCCAACGTCTGTCACAAAATCTGCGCCAAATGGATGGGTAAGGGGAGCCCGGTCAGCTGCTCAGGAAAGAACTCATGGTCCCATCTCACCCTTGTCCCAATCAATCCCTTTCCCACCCACCATTAGAGGGCACAGATCCCAATCCCACCCCCCCTCCCCACGGAGGCTTTCATTAACGGACGGGGAGATCGCTTTGTTGAGCACCTTGGCTCTGTCCACCATAATGGCGGGGATCTCCCGGTGGCCTCCCATTTCAATCTCATCCCATTCCCTTGCTGACATGTCTGTCCATGGACTCATGCACGGCCAGACCGAGACCACCCATAAATTGGAGGAACAACACTTCATCTTCTGACTGGGCCCCCTCCAACCAGATGGGAGCAGCTGAAAGATGCTGTATGTGGGATGGAAGGGAGCCTCAATGATTTTGTGCACCCTCATCAAACCACTATCCCAGTAGATCATGTCATTGGGGAGGGTTGGGGGGAGGGAAGGGAGACTCCAGTGATTCTTTCTGCCACTCTTATGGTCCTGTGGATTGACCTCCGATCCATTTCTCTGCATCAACTGGTCTCCACTGTGATGCAGCCTTCTTGATAGAGCTCCTGTAGAAGGTTAACATAATGGCGGTCGGTAGCCTTCTCAGGAAGTGCTGTCGCTGTTGCGCCTTTTCAATAGAGCTCCTGGAGAAGGTTGACATAATGGCGGTCGGTAGCCTTCTCAAGAAGTGCTGTCGCTGTTGCGCCTTCCTGACAAGTGAGAAGATGTTGCATGCCCACAATAGGTTGGTTGTTGAGTGAGCGCCAAGGAACTTGGTGCTCGCCACGAGGCGGAGTGCGAGCAGGTCCCTAACGTTCTGCTTTGATGCCCTTTCAACAGAAGGACCACCTGGCGAGGCTGATGATGAATCAGAAGTGGATGAAGGTATTGTGGGACATGCTGCCTGACTGCCCATGTTCCTCTCCAAGTTAAATCAGATCCACACCCTGCCTATTCCACTTTTCTGCCAGAGTCTTCCAATGCTGAGACAAACATTCACCCAGTGAACCAAACCCATCATACACAGAAATCAATGTGGTTTCCATCCAATCTCCATTCATCTCACTTGTCTGTCAATCACAGATCTAAAATTATGAATGGAGGGACTGGATAATTGTTGCCAAGAGTTTTGCGTTAAACTTTGAACGCCATAATTTCTTAATTTCTGTCTCCTGGCAACAACAACTGTTTCTCTCTAACCCATCCACTCCACTCCATCAGAGGAGATGATGGCTATCTCCAGGGCTGCAGACCATTGAGGAGGGGAAGGGAATGATCACAGAATGAATTGAAAACAACGAATGAATATTTAAAACCATCTCATTCAGAGCCTAATGTTGATGAGACTGACAAGATATCACCAGTGATTAAAGTCCAGAGTTACACAGTGGGTATAGGTATGGAGAATGGTCATATAGTCAGTTACATTCACTGGACAGATGGGAGATATAAAGGACACAGTTGGCACCAAAGTCACAGTGAGAAGTCTTCCTGTATTCTTTGGAAGAAGTGGGAGGGGGGTGGAGGTGGGGGAAGAGTCATTGGGTGAAATCTTAGCACACTAACAGGTCCTTTCGGCCCACAAGCCTGTGCCGCTCAATTTGAACAGATCCCCCAGATGAAACCCATGCAGGCATGGGGAGAATGTACAAGCTCATTTCGGAGAGCGCAGGATTTGAACCCCGTCACTAGTGCTGTTACAGCACCGCGGTAGCCACCACGCTAACCGTGCTGCCTTCCGTTCTCCCTTTTCTCTCAAAATTAGTTGCAGCAGGGTTGGGAGACAAAGATGGGATCGGTAGCTTGGCACGAGTTAGGAAAAAGGGAGATGGTTTTCGATGACTTTAACTGTGCAGAGCTGTGCAAGGGCAAAGAGTAGGTGGGGACCGAGTTAGGCCTGGTTACGTCCCTTCCTTCCCCATCCCAGGAGCAGCCACCCCACGGAAAATCCTTGTGCATGTGAACCTTTGGCTTGAGTTGAATTGAAGAAAGAGGTGTTGATGCTCGAACCATTCCTATCAAGAACTAGAACATCTGAAGAACAATTGGTGTCCATCCTTGGCGCAACTTAATATATGGCATAGAGGTGCACCAGTGGAACTGCTTCTCAAACCCTCCGGCAGTCTGGATTGATCCTCTCCTCTGGTGTTGTCTCACGGTCCTTGGTGACCACCAGATTTTCTTCCAAATGCTCCAGTTTCTTTCCATGAGGAAAAGATGTGTTGGCTGGTAGGTTAAATGGGCTTTGGTAAGTTTAGCCAAGGGGGCAGGTGAGTGGTGGGATCTGGCGGGAATTACTGGGAATGTAGGGAGAAGAAAATGGGATTAGCATCAGATTAGTCTAACATGGATGCTGTTAGTCTAACATGGAGATCAAAAAGAATCTGTTTCCACCTAGTATGTGAGGAATCAATCACTGCGTAAAATGATTCCACAAAGTTACAGTGCCAGTGACCCAAATCAATTCCAGTGCTGTCTGTAAGGAGTTTGCATGTTCTTCCGGTGTCTGTGTGGATTTCTGTTGGGTGCTCTGGGTTCCTCCCACATATTTGGACGGCACAGGCTTGTTGGCCAGTTACTCTGCTGTTAAAGAAGGAACTACCATAAATTTCTCCCCACATCGCCACCGTCACTACCAGTTCTGACACCATCCCACTGCCGCCACTGGTCCCGACACCCCCCACTGCCACCACTGGTCCCGACACCTCCCCACTACCGCCATTGGTCCCGACATCCCCCCCCCCACTGCCGCCACTAGTCCCAACACCTCCCCACTGCTGCCACTGGTCCCGTCACCTCCCCCATCACAACCCACCCAGACACTTTACGATTGTAAATTGTAAATGAAGAATTGTAGAGCCCGAGGTCCCTGCTCTGGCCTGGGATCCCAAGGTGATGTCTTCGATGCGGACGGCACCACACCCATTGCTGAGAATGGAGTCACTGTCACCGTAGCCGACGCTGAAAATTTGAGCCCAGCTCCGTTTGGCCTCTTCCCGGCTAGAAGCAAAGGGTGTTTTTTTTTAAAAAAACTGTTTTTGTAATCACTTTGCTTGGTTAATTTACAGATTTGTTACTTGGCAGTCGGAGTGTTGTAACAAAGTTTGGGTTATTGTTCCGGCAAGTTTCTTGCAGCCACTCTGAGGCAGCGAGCAGAAAATTGGTGGGTCATCTTGTA
Organism: Narcine bancroftii; assembly: GCF_036971445.1. NCBI lineage: Eukaryota > Metazoa > Chordata > Chondrichthyes > Torpediniformes > Narcinidae > Narcine > Narcine bancroftii. The sequence goes on along the minus strand of NC_091479.1, from coordinate 21,959,105 downwards.
CGACCGATATGAGCTAAAACCGTGAAATTCAGGCTGAATTTGGGTCCAGTCTGATCTGAGGATCATCTTATCTGCCAAAATATTTGGTAATTCTGGTGCCGGTGGTGCGGGCCTGCGGAGATTGGTGTCCAACTACACAGTCCAACAGCCATCAGCGCTGTTCAGACTTTTAAATGGCCTCTAAATGGAGTCGACAGTGGTTTTATTTAAAAGTACTGCAACGGTGGAGTCTGCGCACAAGATGGCGGCGCCTGTGATCAGTAGCAGCCACGAGGGGTTACAGACTCCAGGGAACAGGGCACTGGAGAACAAGGAGACCACCCCCCATTTGAAGAGCAGTGGAGGGGATGACCCACTGGACGGTGACCGCAGTGGAAGACCAGTGAGGGGCGCTGAGGCTGAAGGACACACAGGCGGCGGGATCGCTGGTGACTCGATTTGGGGAAACCCATGAAGGCGGCGGGCCACTGGCAACTGCAAACAAGGGGTTCGCACCGGGCTGCAGACTGCTGGAGACTGGCTGAAGGGGTACCAGGTGTCGGATGCAAGACAGTGCCCAGGGTTCCTGGTCACGTTGTGGGTTCGGATTCAGAGATCAGGCTGCTAATGGGTTGGACTGTGGCTGTGGGAGCACTGGAGGCGAATCCACGGACACTCCATGTCTCTGGGGCTGGGGGGGGGGGGGTCTTTCTTTTGCTTCTCTTTGACTGTCAGAGGGGCTTCAGGCAATTTGGCCAAAGGAGAATCTGTCTGCCTTACAGCAGATGAAAACAAGGTTTGTGTAATATTTCACTGTCTTTATTACATGACAATAAATTAAATCTTGAGTCTCGTGGTGGGGGGGGGGGGGGGGAGGGAGATTTGCAGGTGTCGATGGGTGCGTGGAGTAGCTCCAGAATGAGTGATGAATGCAGCATTGGATCCCAAGAAGTGGAGGAGTTGCTTAATCTGTGACAGAATGAGCGGGGGTTACATGTTGTGAAGTAACCAAGAATGTGTTGTTCTCTTGCAGGACTGGCTGTGGGACTGGGGATGGGATGTGCCGTACTGATTATTCTCATGGTTGCTCTTGTGGTGTTCCTCACCCAGAGGATGAAAAGGTTTGCATTTTTACTCTTGACCCATCTCCATGCAGTAGGAAACTGTCATTCCATGTCAATTCTGTGAAGGTTACAGGAATGAGCCCACCTCACTGACAAAAGACAAAGGAGGAAAAACCCAACACCCAACCCCAACCCACCAATTTTCCCTTGCAACCGCTGCAACCGTGTCTGCCTGTCCCGCATCGGACTTGTCAGCCACCAACGAGCCTGCAGCTGACGTGGACATTACCCCTCCATAAATCTTCGTCCGCGAAGCCAAGCCAAAGAAAAGAAACAGGAATGAGGTGCATGTTATATGGGGTTGTATTATAGATGGCCCAATAGTCATGGAACAAATCTGTAGAGAGGCAGCAGTCCGGTGTAACAAGCAGAAAATTGTGATAGTAGGAGATTTCAACTTTCCACATATTGATTGGGACTTGCACAATGTAAAAGGGCTGGATGCCTTGGAGTTTGTCAAATGTGTAGAGGAAAGTTTTCTAAATCAATATGTAGAGGTACCAACGAGAGAGGATGCAGTACTGGATCGCCTTTTAGGGAACCAGACAGGACAGGTGACAAATGTATGTGTAGGTGAGCATTTTGGGTCCAATGACCATAATGTCATTAGTTTCAAGTTAATCATGCAGAAGGATAGATCTGGGCCTCGGGTAGAGATTCTAAATTGGAGAAAGGCCAATTTTGTGAAAATGAGAGAGAAGTGGATTGGGATAAGTTGTTTTCATCTCCTGAGTGCATTTGAACACCTCCTCATGTTCCAGTCTTTCACTGTGTTTCTTTTATTCTGGCACTGAAGGGACAGGAAGGCAGTATCAAAGAACATTGAGGAAACACTAACCACAGGGATCGAAATGAAATGAAAAAAAAATCAATAAAAGTTTGAAGCTTGCTGATGAACGCTGGTGTCTGTAAAACTTTGAAGATCATTAAAATGCTGGTCATTACTTTTTTGACTGCTCTGCACTAACATCACTCAGATTTCAGGTTTATTGCCAGAGTGCACACATGATATCACATACAACCCTGAGATTCTTTTAAAAACACGTGCAACAGATCAAGAAATGAAAACAACAGACTCTGCAATGCAGAAGGGGAAAAATAAATCACAGTGCAAAAGTAAGAGCCCTTAAATGAGTCCCTGAATGAGTTTGTCGTGGAAGAGTCTGACAGTGGAGGGGGTGGCAACTGTTCCTGAACCTGGTGGTGCGAGTCTTGTGGCGCCGAGACCACTTTCCTGATGGCGGCAGCGAGAACAGAGCGTGCGCTGGGTGGTGTGGGTCCTTGATAATGGCTGCTGCTCTCTGACGGCAGCGTTCCCCATCGGTTCTCGATGGTGGGAGGGTTGGCCCTATGATATCCTGGGCTGTGTCCACCACCCTTTTGCAGGGCTTTACGCTTGGTCTCCCCATACCAGATGCATTCAATTTGACACATTTCAAAAGGAAACATTATTAATTTCATTTTGGGGCATCCTAGTTTTAAAATGTAAGACTTTAAGTTCAACTTCTATTGCATTTTCTCTCTGCAACTTCCTTTGACCTTCGCTTTGGGTGTCTGGTTGCTCAAAGCAGAGAGTGCCACCTGGTGGGCGATCGATGAACTGCAGACTTTTTACCCAGTTAAGTTCAAGTTCAGGTTTATTATTATCCGAATGCACAAGTACAACCCAATAAAGCAGCAAAACACGCAGGAATGCAACCAGACATAATGCATTTTATTTTTATTATTGGTAGTCCTTCGAAGAAGGTACGTTGTTGGGCAGTTCATCCGTGGACACAAAGGTGACTTTGCACTCCCAGTCCAGCAGCTCAGAGCCCAGCACAATGGGGGCCACTGGAAGTTTGTGGTAATAACTGCGGCTGCTGCTTTGTGACACCCTACACGGGTTTCCATCAGTTTCCAACCCCATACAACATGGAGGGGTGATGTCCACGGGTTTCCACCTGCCTTCAAAACTGGTGCGGGCTTCATAGGACAGGGCTCTCCATCGGGATGCGTGAGCAGCCGCAGCTTCTAGTTCTCTTCGCTGGATGTCACAGTCGTGTAGGGTTTCCTTCACAGTGTGGATGACCTTGAGGTCTCCTTCTGGTCTTCAGTTCACCATAGAGCAGCTGGCAATGGTGGTGATCCATTCTGATGCCGTGTCCCACCCGCCGCATCTGGTGATCAGGACTTTGCGCAACCCAAGATCTCCAGGTTGGAGACATGGTCTTGCCAGCAATGCCAAGAATGGAATTTCTCCAGTTGTTTGATGTGACATCAGTACAGAGTCCAGGTCTCATATGCATACAGGAGAGAAGGGATGACCACAGCTCTGTAGATTTTCGGTGTGGCGATGCAGACTTTGTGCTGATTGAGCGCTCTGGCATGCGGCCTTCCCAGAGTTGGCCTTGCTGATTCTGGAGTCAATTTCCTTGTTCAAAGACCCCTCACTCGACACATTCAGACAACAATACATACACAGGACAAATATACATTAATAAAAACATATAGTTTAGTGAATGTTAGAGTCTCAGGTGGTTAATGTGAGCAGTTCCTTTGGTCGCTCAAGATTGGCTTTTTTTCTATCAGAATTAAACTGTTTGTCCCTTTACAACCATTGAAGGCCTGGTAAAATATTGGCCAGACCCACAGATAATGTTCTCTCCAGTTATTGCAAAGTCAAAGACACAGATAGAAGCAGGGCAGATAAAGGAGGATCCTGGTGGGTGAGGCAGTTCCCAATAGCACCGAGTAGACAGATATAATGAATGAGTGGTAGTTTTCCATTTGGAAAGTTACGAAATAATTTTACCATCTGGAAGGAAGCTGCTGTTGGTACCTGTGTTAATCACTCTTTCAATCGTACCTAATTGACTCGTTATGTGCACGGTTTCAGAACTCCAAAGGAAATGGGCCAATGACAATTTTTCTCAAGCAAAATATTTCAGTAACAATTGGGTCTAGAGCAGTGATCCTCAACCCTTTTTTTCCCCACTCACATCCCACTTTAAGCAATCCCTTACTGATCACAGAGCACTTATGGCATAGGGATTACTTAGGGTGGGATGTGAGTGGAAAGAAAAAGTTTGAAAACCACTGGTGTGGAAGGTTATTGGTAGGTTACAACAGGATATAGAGTTGGACAAAAAAGTGGCAGATGGAGTTCAATCCAGATAAGTTTGAATTGATGCATTTTGGAAGGTCTAAGTTGAAGGTCCAAATCCATAGATCTCTCAGGTTGATAGGGTAGTTAAGAAGACATGATATGCATTAGTCGGGGATTGAGTTCAGGGGTCATGAGGTGATGTTACCGCCCTATAAAACTCTGGTGAGACCAAACTTGGAATATAGTATTTGGCTCTGGTTGCCTCATTACAGGATGTTGAACCTATAGGAGAGGGTGCAGAGGGCATTTACTTGCACATTGTCTGGTTTGGAGAATGCGTCTTAGAAGCGCTAGCGGACGTTTCTCTTTGGCAATGAAGAAGGATGAGAGGTGACTTAACAGAAGTCTACAAGATAGGGTAGACGGCCAGCACCTTTACCTAGGGGGAGACAAGCAAAAACCAGAGGACATCTGTACAAGGTGAGAGGAGGAAAGTTTGGGGGTGATGTCAGGGGTTAGGTTTTTTTAAACACAGAGTGGTGGGTGCCTGGAGTGCATTGGCAGGGCTGGTACAAATGGGACATGTAAAAGAATCTTAGACAGGAGTTACGAGCCCAAAACCCAGCAGCAATAGATATTCACCACAAGTAGTTACTTAAACAAAAGTTATTTTTAATTATCTTTAAACATGAAAACATAATCAAACTTTAACTTATCACTATTCTTAACTAACCCAACTTAACCCCCTTCTAATTCTAAGTGCACATGTATATGATGTGTGTGTAAACTTAAGAAAAGTTATTTAGTCCACAGTTCAATCTCACTTCTTATTCTTCCAAGTTCACTGGTTGCAGGCCATTCTTATACTGTGCACAGAATTTAACATGTATAAAGATCACTAGGCTCTGGTGCTCGAAAGGTAACCGCTCAGGAAGGTTCTTGTAGGTTTGCAGAGAGAGATGTCTTGTTGCAGGATTTCCACAACTGAGGTATCACCATTAGTCTCCTCAATGTCTCGCTGATGAAACTTGCCCCATTAGGGTTCTCCAGATGATAACCTTTCTTTCAGGCTATCACAGAGTTCCTTTCTGTTCCCCTTATTCCAAGAGAAACATCAGACAGATAACACTTTCAGCCATCCACCACTCTGGAGCTTCTGTTTCAGTTCTAACAAGCTTCTCCTGGCTTGTTTCATCTTTCTGTGTCACACACAGTCAAAGACTCCCTTCTGTCTCTCTCTCTCTCTCTCTCACTCACTTGCAAAACCCCTGACCTTCACCAGCAAACAATAGGAGTCAGTCTTCTGGTCCATCTGTAATTTTAGGCAAACAATAACCTCTCAATGACCTCTGAGTGAGCACTTTGCAGAGAGGTCAAAAGCCTTGCAAAAAGGTCCAAAACCTGGCTCTGGTTGTTCTTCCAAGACAATAGTCCATTCATTCCATGACATAATTTCAATTAGCATCTACTTGTGAAATGTGCATAGCTTTTGGAGAAAGTCGCTGAATATGAATTCTTCCGTATTTCAAATAAGATCTGTTTTAAAATGTGTGTATGTAACCTACTCTAATTTTACCAATTTATCTCCCAAAAATTCCATCACACTGGCACATGGGTGCAAGAAAAATAGAGGGTTATGGATGTGAGGTTGAGATTCATTAGTTTTATATACTGTATGTATATACGAACCATGTTTTGATTGTCTGTATGTTGATGTGTATTTACATGATTTTGCACCGAGGACTGGAGAACACTAGTTTCGTCAGGTGATACTTGTACAATCTGATGGTAATAAACTTGAGCTTCATGATGTTTGCTTTCCCCTAAACGTCTCTTCTATGAGCAGAAAAAGTCAGTTGGATAAACATTCAGGCTCTGGTAATTGGAGCAAACTTGGTGTAATATTATATTCTGATCTCCAAATTAAGTAATGGACGTGGAAAAGTGTTAAGAGTTATACTGTGCAACATAATCTGTTGCGCTCAGTGTACTTGACGTAGCCTCCTCTACATCGACAAGACCAAAGTGCAGACTGAGTGACCACTTCACCTGTGCAAATCATTTCAATTCCCTTCCTCATTTCCTCGACGACATAATCTGTACCGTTGTCAGGATGAGGCTAAACTTCATCTTAAGGAACAACACATCATATTGTTCCTGGTCAGCCTTAAACTTAATTCAGGGATAATTTCATAGTTTGTTTTCTACTCCCAATGTGCATGTTGTTATGAACCCAAAGGACCCCAAACACCTGCAGCAATAGATATCCACCACAAGACAGGGTTACTTAAACAAAAGCAGTTTTTAATTATAATTGAACAAGAAAACAGAATTAAACTTTAACTTATTACTTAACCTACTTATTTAACCTACCTAAACTACTTAATCCCCCCTCTAATACTAAGTGCAGGTGTGAGTAATGTATATTTAAGATTAGAAAAATTCTTTGGATCACAGTCCAATCTCACTGGTTGCAGGCAATTCTTGTTCTGTGCGCAGAAGTTAGCATTAACAACATTCACCAGTGCTTAACAGGCAAATGGTTACCACTCAGGAGGGTTCTTGTTGGTTTTCAGAGAGAGATTCCTTTTGTTCCAGGACATCCACACCTGATTCCTTTCCAATCAGTCTTCCTGATGAAACTTGCCCCTTTCAGGGTTCTCCAGATGATCCTCTTTCTTTCAGGTCACCTTTCACACTGCCAGCCTTCTCCTTTGACCAGACAGTCTTTCAAAAGTTTGCCAGCTTTGTCCTTCTGGAACTGATTTCTGTGTCTCTCCTCTCTGTTTCACACCCTCCTTCTCTGAGAGCAAAGCTGCTCTGTCTCTGCCTGCAAAGATCACATGGTCTCCCAGGCAAGCTGTATTCTGCACCTTTGTTGCTCTTCCTGCAAAAAGCACCCTGTGTTTTGAAATGTGTGTGTGCAAGATCCCAAACCACCTCCAAATACTCTGCCACACCAGTCAAGAATTGAATTATCCAGAAAGACTCCCTTGTATATAAATAGGATTGTTAATTGGGGTAATGCCCTTGCTACGCTTCTATCTCAAAGGAGATTGTCGCAGAGCTCCTCTTATCCCCTATCCCACGTAAAACCCACACATTTATTTATGGAGCAATGGGACATCTTATTCTTATCAATTTTTCTTGTGTGCTATAACAAAAGCCCTTAAAATAGCATGAGTCAAACATTCCTACCCCAAGTCTGAATTCATTAAACCTGGTATAACCTGTCAAAAGCACAATAGCTTCTATTCCTGCAAGACTTTTAGAACAGCAAAACATCCTATGGCGTAAGACAGATCAGATGTTATTCAGACGGTTGGCCAAAAAACTTGATTTATGGAGAGGGAGCTGTGAGATCAAAGAGAGATTTGCATACACAGGCAAAATAATATCCATTGGCTGGATGTTTCAAGCCACGAATCAGTCTCAAGATAATTTCTTCACCAAGAGGCTGGTGAAACTCTGGAATTCACATCTCAAAAGAGCTGCATTAAGGGAATTGAAGTTAACTCGGGAAAGTGGCACAAAGGTCAGTGGAGAGGCACAAGGGGTCATATGACCTCTTTTTTTCTTCCAGTCTAATGCATAACTGATTGAACACAGGCTCCTGAGCATGGGTGATAGGTGAATGGTTTACAGAGAGTGAAGGAGTACAACAAAAACCCTGGTATATGGCACTTATGAAGATCATTAGGTGCCAGGTTAGTGAATTTGCCGGTTGCTTGAGATTACGTGGATTGGCGAACTGAGCGGTCAGGGGCGCCGATTTTAAGCTTTTGCATTTTTTAACCTGTTATTTTCTGCAAATTTTGCTGGTTGCTTGAGACTACAAGTAGCTTGAATTCCACGTAATGGGGATTTTACATCGACAGTGAAAATGTCAACCAACCACTGACAGGAAGGTGAGGTCACACCAACAGTGACAGGTCACACCAACCACTGACAGAACGGTGAGGTCACACCAACCACAGACAGGACGGTGAAGTCACACCAATAGTGATGAGGTCACACCAACCACTTACAGGACGGTGAGGTCACACCAATAGTGACGAGGTCACTCCAACCAATTACAGGACGGTGAGGTCACACCAATAGTGACGAGGTCACACCAACCACTGACAGGACGGTGAGGTCACACCAACAGTGACGAGATCACACCAACCACTGACAGGACGGTGAGGTCACACCAACAGTGACGAGGTCACACCAACCACTAATAGGATGGTGAGGTCACACCAATAGTGATGAGGTCACACCAACCACTGACAGGATGGTGAGGTCACACCAATAGTGATGAGGTCACACCAACCACTAACAGGACGGTGAGGTCACACCAATAGTGACAAGGTCACACCAACCACTGACAGGACAGTGAGGTGACACCAATAGTGACGAGGTTACACCAACCACTGACAGGACGGAGATGTCACACCAATAGTGATGAGGTCACATCAACCACTGACAGGACGGTGAGGTCACACCAATAGTGACGAGGTCACACCAACCACTTACAGGATGGTGAGGTCACACCAACAGTGACAAGGTCACACCAACCACTTACAGGACGGTGAGGCAACACCAATAGTGACGAGGTCACACCAACCACTGACAGGACGGTGAGGTCACATCAACAGTGACGAGGTCACACCAACCACTGACAGGACGGTGAGGTCACACCAACAGTGACGAGGTCACACAAACCACTTACAGGACGGTGAGGCAACACCAATAGTGACGAGGTCACACCAACCACTGACAGGACGGTGAGGTCACACCAACAGTGACGAGGTCACACCAACCACTGACAGGATGGTGAGGTCACACCAACAGTGACGAGGTCACACCAACCACTAATAGGATGGTGAGGTCACACCAATAGTGATGAGGTCACACCAACCACTGACAGGACGGTGAGGTCACACCTATAGTGACGAGGTCACACCAACCACTAACAGGACGGTGAGGTCACACCAACCACTGATAGGACGGTGAGGTCACACCAACTACTGACAGGACGGAGATGTCACACCAATAGTGACGAGGTCACACCAACCACTGACAGGTCGGTGAGGTCACACCAATAGTGACTAGGTCACACCAACCACTTACAGGATGGTGAAGTCACACCAATAGTGACGAGGTCACACCAACCACTTACAGGGCGGTGAGGTCACACCAATAGTGACGAGGTCACATCAACTACTGACAGGACGGTGAGGTCACACCAACAGTGACGAGGTCACACCAACCACTGACAGGACGGTGAGGTCACACCAACCACTGACAGGACGGTGAGGTCACACCAACAGTGACAGGTCACACCAACCACTAACAGAACGGTGAGGTCACACCAACCACTGACAGGACGGTGAGGTCACACCAATAGTGACGAGGTCACACCACCTACTGACAGAACGGTGAAGTCACACCAATAGTGACGAGGTCACACCAACCACTAACAGGACGGTGAGGTCACACCAACCACTGACAGGACGGCGAGGTCACACCAACAGTGATGAGGTCACACCAACCACTGACAGGACGGTGAGGTCACACCAACAGTGACGAGGTCACACCAACCACTGACAGGACGGTGAGGTCACACCAACAGTGACAGGTCACACCAACCACTGACAGGACGGTGAGGTCACACAACAGTGATGAGGTCACACCAACCACTGATAGGACGGTGAGGTCACACCAACCACTGACAGGACGGTGAGGTCACACCAACCACTGACAGGACGGTGAGGTCACACCAATAGTGACGAGGTCACACCAACCACTAATAGGACGGTAATGTCACACCAACCACTGACAGGACGGTGAGGTCACACAACAGTGATGAGGTCACACCAACCACTGATAGGACGGTGAGGTCACACCAACCACTGATAGGACGGTGAGGTCACACCAACCACTGACAGGACGGTGAGGTCACACCAATAGTGACGAGGTCACACCAACCACTAATAGGACGGTAATGTCACACCAACCACTGATAGGACGGTGAGGTCACACCAACCACTGATAGGACGGTGAGGTCACACAACAGTGATGAGGTCACACCAACCACTGATAGGACGGTGAGGTCACACCAATCACTGATAGGACGGTGAGGTCACACCAACCACTGATAGGACGGTGAGGTCACACCAACCACTGACAGGACGGTGAGGTCACACCAATAGTGACGAGGTCACACCAACCACTGACAGGACAGTGAGGTGACACCAATAGTGACGAGGTTACACCAACCACTGACAGGACGGAGATGACACACCAATAGTGATGAGGTCACATCAACCACTGACAGGACGGTGAGGTCACACCAATAGTGACGAGGTCACACCAACCACTTACAGGATGGTGAGGTCACACCAACAGTGACAAGGTCACACCAACCACTTACAGGACGGTGAGGCAACACCAATAGTGACGAGGTCACACCAACCACTGACAGGACGGTGAGGTCACATCAACAGTGACGAGGTCACACCAACCACTGACAGGACGGTGAGGTCACACCAACAGTGACGAGGTCACACCAACCACTTACAGGACGGTGAGGCAACACCAATAGTGACGAGGTCACACCAACCACTGACAGGACGGTGAGGTCACACCAACAGTGACGAGGTCACACCAACCACTGACAGGATGGTGAGGTCACACCAATAGTGATGAGGTCACACCAACCACTGACAGGACGGTGAGGTCACACCTATAGTGACGAGGTCACACCAACCACTAACAGGACGGTGAGGTCACACCAACCACTGATAGGACGGTGAGGTCACACAAACTACTGACAGGACGGAGATGTCACAACAATAGTGACGAGGTCACACCAACCACTGACAGGTCGGTGAGGTCACACCAATAGTGACTAGGTCACACCAACCACTTACAGGACGGTGAGGTCACACCAATAGTGACGAGGTCACACCAACCACTTACAGGGCGGTGAGGTCACACCAACCACTGACAGGACGGTGAGGTCACACCAACAGTGACAGGTCACACCAACCACTAACAGAACGGTGAGGTCACACCAACCACTGACAGGACGGTGAGGTCACACCAATAGTGATGAGGTCACACCACCTACTGACAGAACGGTGAAGTCACACCAATAGTGACGAGGTCACACCAACCACTAACAGGACGGTGAGGTCACACCAACCACTGACAGGACGATGAGGTCACACCAATAGTGACGAGGTCACACCAACCACTGATAGGACGGTGAGGTCACACCAACCACTGATAGGACGGTGAGGTCACACCAACCACTAACAGGACGGTGAGGTCACACCAACCACTGATAGGACGGTGAGGTCACACCAACCACTGACAGGACGGTGAGGTCGCACAAATAGTGACGAGGTCACTCCAACCACTGATAGGACGGTGAGGTCACACCAACCACTGACAGGACGGCGAGGTCACACCAACAGTGATGAGGTCACACCAACCACTGACAGGACGGTGAGGTCACACCAACAGTGACGAGGTCACACCAACCACTGACAGGACGGTGAGGTCACACCAACAGTGACAGGTCACACCAACCACTGACAGGACGGTGAGGTCACACAACAGTGATGAGGTCACACCAACCACTGATAGGACGGTGAGGTCACACCAACCACTGACAGGACGGTGAGGTCACACCAACCACTGACAGGACAGTGAGGTCACACCAATAGTGACGAGGTCACACCAACCACTAATAGGACTGTAATGTCACACCAACCACTGACAGGACGGTGAGGTCACACAACAGTGATGAGGTCACACCAACCACTGATAGGACGGTGAGGTCACACCAACCAGTGATAGGACGGTGAGGTCACACCAACCACTGACAGGACGGTGAGGTCACACCAATAGTGACGAGGTCACACCAACCACTAATAGGACGGTAATGTCACACCAACCACTGATAGGACGGTGAGGTCACAGCAACCACTGATAGGACGGTGAGGTCACACAACAGTGGTGAGGTCACACCAACCACTGATAGGACGGTGAGGTCACACCAACCAGTGATAGGACGGTGAGGTCACACCAACCACTGACAGGACGGTGAGGTCACACCAATAGTGACGAGGTCACACCAACCACTAATAGGACGGTAATGTCACACCAACCACTGATAGGACGGTGAGGTCACAGCAACCACTGATAGGACGGTGAGGTCACACAACAGTGGTGAGGTCACACCAACCACTGATAGGACGGTGAGGTCACACCAACCAGTGATAGGACGGTGAGGTCACACCAACCACTGACAGGACGGTGAGGTCACACCAATAGTGACGAGGTCACACCAACCACTAATAGGACGGTAATGTCACACCAACCACTGATAGGACGGTGAGGTCACAGCAACCACTGATAGGACGGTGAGGTCACACAACAGTGGTGAGGTCACACCAACCACTGATAGGACGGTGAGGTCACACCAACCACTGTTAGGACGGTGAGGTCACACCAACCACTGACAGGATGGTGAGGTCACACCAATAGTGACGAGGTCACACCAACCACTAATAGGACGGTAATGTCACACCAACCACTGATAGGACGGTGAGGTCACACCAACCACTGATAGGACGGTGAGGTCACACCAACCACTGACAGGACGGTGAGGTCACACCAATAGTGACGAGGTCACACCAACCACTAATAGGACGGTAATGTCACACCAACCACTGATAGGACGGTGAGGTCACAGCAACCACTGATAGGACGGTGAGGTCACACCAACCACTGATAGGACGGTGAGGTCACACCAACCACTGATAGGACGGTGAGGTCACACCAACCACTGATAGGACGGTGAGGTCACACCAACCACTAATAGGACGGTGAGGTCACACAACAGTGATGAGGTCACACCAACCACTGACAGGACGGTGAGGTCACACCAATAGTGAGAAGGTCACACCCCACACCGAGAGGCACACTCACCATGGTGATGTCACACTCACCGGGACAGGACTGTGATGTCACACTCAATGCCGACCGGACAGTGACGTCACACCCACTGCAATAATGTCACACCCTCTGCCGCGTGGTCGATGACTGCGGCGTGGGCGTTGATGTCACGCCCACCGTCGAGAGTGTTGCCACGGAAACGGGGCCGGGCTGCGGGGAACGAGGGCCGAACGGCTCGGGCCCAGCCACCCGCTGCACCCGACCAGCTCGCTCTCCGCCTTCAGACCCACGGGCACTTGCACAGAGTGTAGTCAGGGGGTGTGCGTGGGGGGTGGGGGGGGGGCAGGGCAGCGGCCTAGGCCCCCTTAAGATGGCGGCGGCGTCGTGAGGACGGCCCGTGGGCAGGCGGACCCGCGCCGGCCGGCCTCCTCCCCTTCCTGCCGAGCGCCCGCCTCCCCTCCCTCCCCCCCCCCCCCCCCCACCCCGTTCCCCCCCACACACCCCGAGTCTCCCGCACCGACCATGGAGTGCCCTCACTTGGCCGCCAGCGCCTGCATCGCGCCGGACTCCACCAAGTTCCCCAGCGGGTCGCCGTCCTCCTGGTGCTGTGCCGGTGAGTGTGCCCCGCCGCTCCGAAAGGCCAGGCTGCCCACTGCCAGGCAAGGCCGGCCGCCCACTGCCAGGCAAGGCCGGCCAGCGGCAGGCTTCGGGCCTACTCGGTCCGAGTCCGCGATCCATAGAATGCCTGTAGTGGAAATAATGAGCTGAGCGCCCTGGCAAGGGGGGGCGGGGGGGGTGGGCTCAGCCTCGGGGTCCCGCTGGCCCCGGCTCCAAAGGCCTTCGCTCCCCCTCCTCTCCCTCCCCCTCCTCTCCCTCCCCCTCCTCTCCCTCCCCCTCCTCTCCCTCCCCCTCCTCTCCCTCCCCCTCCTCTCCCTCCCCCTCCTCTCCCTCCCCCTCCTCTCCCTCCCCCTCCTCTCCCTCCCCCTCCTCTCCCTCCCCCTCCTCTCCCTCCCCCTCCTCTCCCTCCCCCTCCTCTCCCTCCCCCTCCTCTCCCTCCCCCTCCTCTCCCTCCCCCTCCTCTCCCTCCCCCTCCTCTCCCTCCCCCTCCTCTCCCTCCCCCTCCTCTCCCTCCCCCTCCTCTCCCTCCCCCTCCTCTCCCTCCCCCTCCTCTCCCTCCCCCTCCTCTCCCTCCCCCTCCTCTCCCTCCCCCTCCTCTCCCTCCCCCTCCTCTCCCTCCCCCTCCTCTCCCTCCCCCTCCTCTCCCTCCCCCTCCCCCCCCTCCTCCCCCTCCCCCTCCTCTCCCTCCCCCTCCCCCTCCCCCTCCTCCCCCTCCCCCTCCCCCTCCTCCCCCTCCCCCTCCTCCTCCCCCTCCCCCTCTCCCTCCCCCTCCTCTCCCTCCCCCTCCTCTCCCTCCCCCTCCTCTCCCTCCCCCTCCTCTCCCTCCCCCTCCTCTCCCTCCCCCTCCCCCCCTCCTCCCCCTCCCCCTCCTCTCCCTCCCCCTCCCCCTCCCCCTCCTCCTCCTCCCCCTCCTCTCCCTCCCCCTCCTCTCCCTCCCCCTCCTCTCCCTCCCCCTCCTCTCCCTCCCCCTCCTCTCCCTCCCCCTCCTCTCCCTCCCCCTCCTCTCCCTCCCCCTCCTCTCCCTCCCCCTCCTCTCCCTCCCCCTCCTCTCCCTCCCCCTCCTCTCCCTCCCCCTCCTCTCCCTCCCCCTCCTCTCCCTCCCCCTCCTCTCCCTCCCCCTCCTCTCCCTCCCCCTCCTCTCCCTCCCCCTCCTCTCCCTCCCCCTCCTCTCCCTCCCCCTCCTCTCCCTCCCCCTCCTCTCCCTCCCCCTCCTCTCCCTCCCCCTCCTCTCCCTCCCCCTCCTCTCCCTCCCCCTCCTCTCCCTCCCCCTCCTCTCCCCCTCCCCCTCCTCTCCCCCTCCCCCTCCTCTCCCCCTCCCCCTCCTCTCCCCCTCCCCCTCCTCTCCCCCTCCCCCTCCTCTCCCCCTCCCCCTCCTCTCCCTCCCCCTCCTCCCCCTTCTCTCCCTCTCCCTTCTCTCCCTCCCCCCCCCCTGCCGAGGCTGGGCTTGAGGCGAAGTTTGTTGGTGCACGACCTCGCTCGGACTTGAATTCGTATTTAAGTTGGAAAAAGTACATAGGGCCCCAACTTAAATACGAATTCAAGTTGAGACCCTGGCGGCTGAGATAAACGTTTGCAAGGCAGCAAGTTCCGTGCCTTGGGAAAGTAGCCCCAGTGGAGGGGCACTTTTGGGCACGTAAAAGTCGCGATCATTGGCAATTAACCCCGTCGTGGGGGTGGGGGGGGTTTGTGTTGTTTAAAACAACATGCTGGTATTTCAGTCAGTGGTGGATCCAGAGCATTGCTTTGTCAGACCAGACTTGACTTGCTTCCACTGGAGAGTATTAGGCCATTGTTTCCATTGTCTGAGCAACGTCTGGAAGAAACTCCCCCCCCCCCCCCTCCCCCCCATCCCCCCCATCTGCCTTTAAGCTGCAATAGGAAGTAGAATTTAACTCTATGTGGGAGCTCGTATGGCAAGGCCAACACCGGGGCGGCGGAGAATGCAGTGAAACTTCCGCCTTCGCGTTTAGTTTCAGTGCCAACTAACCAACCGATCGCAGTCAAGCCTCAGAACGATTTCCCCCACTCTGCCTGAAGGCTGCAGAAACTCAGGTCGTTTTGGGTAGCAGAGAGACGACCACCGTTTGGGGGCTTGAGCCCAACGTTTTGGTCTCCCTTGAGCCCCAAGCGTGGTGCTCCTGTCTCTTTGCTACACAGGCAGCCTCCGGGTTTTTAAAAAGGTCCGATTTACAGGCAACTCCCACCTCAGGAGCCGTCGACTTCTGGTGCGAGAGTCCTTGAGTCAGCATCCTGCCGGGAGGCCTATTTGTTTAACATGTTGAGTGTTTTGCATAGAAAACTATATACGTACTCAGACTAACTGACTCTAAATAAGGGACCATAGGTACTTGTTCCGACTTGAATACAACTTCAAGTTGGGGCCCTATGTACCTGTTCCGACTTAAATACGACTTCAAGTTGGGGCTCGATGTACTTGCTCCGACTTAAATACGACTTCCAGTTGGGGCCCTACGTACTTGTTCCAACTTAAATACGAATTCAAGTTGAGACCCTATGTACTTGTTCCGACCTAAATTACGACTTCAAGTTGAGACCCTATGTACTTGTTCCGACTTAAATATGACTTCAAGTTGGGGCCCTACGTACTTGTTCCGACTTAAATATAACTTCAAGTTGAGACCCTATGTACTTGTTCCGACCTAAATATGACTTCAAGTTGAGACCCTATGTACTTGTTCCGACCTAAATATGACTTCAAGTTGGGACCCTATGTACTTGTTCCGACTTAATACAAATTCAAGTTGGGGCCCTACGTACTTGTTCCGACTTAAATACAACTTCAAGTTGGGACCCTATTTACTTGTTCCAACTTAAATACAAATTCAAGTTAGACAGACCCAGGTAACTGAACTCATTTATAGCCCATGGGCTGACTGTTATAACATACACTGCTTAATTTCCCAGCATTGTTTTTGTATGTGAAGGAAATGGTTGTATTACATTCACCGCTTTCTTTGCAAATCCACTGACTGCAGTGGATGTGGGAGTTAATCTCTCGGGTTTCTAATCTTGAATAGGCACCTTAAAAAATTTCTTTTTGACTGTGTCGAAAATCTACAGTGTGCTTAATTTTAAATTAAATTTGGTTCCAACAGAAGGATTTCTTCTGAAAGTGTTAACACAGGGAAACCTATTAAAAATTCTATTTGTATCCGATGTTTTAAATGCTCAAGTTATTTTGAAATTTTTAAATGTTTTTAAAACCTTGTTTCTCTGGCATTTCATCCTGTGGTCCTTTTGGTTTCAAGTGTGTTCCATTGACACATTTGCCATCGAACTCTCAACTCAGGACTTTGATAGGAGTGTATTGAAATGGAGAACAGTTGTGACAATGACTGATTCCATCAGCCCTGTAAACCTTTTGGTTGTAGCATAATAGCATTTAAATAGAAGCCTTGTTATCTGTCCTGGAAACCTAAATGTAATAAATGGGTATTATCTATTGATGTATTGTCACGGTGATCATCAAAGCAGCCCAAGAACCGGAATGTATAATTAGCTGGCTGTTGTGTACATTGTGAATGGGAGTAGTGAACTGTGGAAAGCTGTCCTTTTTTTCTGCCAATGGAGCACAATTTTGAGATCATAAGATTGTAGCTGAGGCCCTGGTGCAAGTAATTATGGTCAGAATGTTCACCTCCTGGTCAGGAATCCATTCTAATTGTTAACAGCATAATTATATGGCACGGGAGAGCAGCTATTTGGACCAGTGATCTTATATGAACCGCAGTCTTATTTGTAAGAGCAGTTTCGTGTATGTATCCAATTCCTCACGAACGGTCACTATTTGAACGGTGTCCTCAATTTTAGATTCCAGTCTGCATTTTTTTTTCATAGCTCTTCCCTCAGCTCATAGGTCTTGTTTCTTTAGGGCAGTTATCTTTAATCTGAGTCTTCTAATTACTGAACCGTGTTGCAGAAACTGATTATATTCATGTACCACATCAAAATTTTCCAAATTTCAACACTTCTCAACAAGATTAGCATTTGATAGGTCCTAAATTTGCCATTGCAGGGTGTTACCTAACTTTAAATAAATAAAGCTATCAACATTTATCTTGTGGCTTTCCTACTTTCTAAAGGGGGCCTATTTGTTCATTGAATAATAGCATAATCTACATGAATACTTTTCTAATTCTATTTTTAAATCATGGCTGTAAATGTTTTATCAACTAACATTTTTTGTCATGAGTCCCTGGTGCACTGTAGTTCATTGCTCTAATCCCATTCGGACATCTCTCGTATTCCCACATACCTTGATGAAGGGCTCAATCCCGAAATGTCAGTGATGTATCTTTACCGTTGCTACATAAAGGCACTGTTTGACCTGCTGAGTTTCTCCAGCATTTGTGTTTTTTTTCCTCTCACTTAACCACAGTGTCAACAGAATCCTGTGCTTTACCTCTAATCCCAAACCAAATAGGTTTGGTTTCTGGGATCTGCAAATGTGTGGACAGGCAAGCATGCGGTGGACTACTGGCGACTTGAGGTGAGGAACCCACAGAGGCTGAGAGAGACTCGCGTTGGGCTGGAGAGTGGCTGAGGGGGAACCAGTATCAGAACCGGGATGCGAAAGGGTGCCAAAGGCACTGAAGGGTTCCTGACTGTGTCGGAGGTTCAGATCTGGAGCTTGGCTTGTCAGTGGTTTAGACTGTACTCTGGTAGCAAAGGCTGTGGACGTGCTGCAGGCGAATCTACGAACACTCAGTCACTCTGGGGGGACTTTTGCTTCTTTTTCTCTGACTGTGAGAGGTGCTTCGGGCAATTTCTGCCAATGGAAAATCTGTCTGCCTTACAGCAGGCAAAAGCAATTTTGTGTAATATGACCCTGCTTTATTACAATGACAATAATCTTGAATTTTAAATCTTGAAGCAACTAGGAAAGTTGAGGCTATTTTAGTGGAGATGACGTATAGAATAGGATATTGCAATTTATGATGTTAATTATTTGATATTCTGAATAATTCTTGTATTTGCTCTAATGCCAAAGAGATCAAATGATGTGATAGTTTGTATTCAGAAGCTAAATAATGCAGATGTTGGAAGTTTTAAAACTAGAAATTGCTGCAATTGCCAGTATTGTCTTTGCAAACCCTGTCGGACCTATGTACTTGGATTGGACTGAGTTTGTGAATAAAGTAGACTTAATGTTTCAGGTCCACTACCTTTAATCAGACTCATGATACAAACTCCTTAGAACTGACGATATTTTACACTGTAGCGGTCTGCGCCTCAGGCTGACACAGGAAATGGTTGTTGAGCGCAGCAACTGACAAAGTAGCGCACGGGCTGAAACGTCCATTTTTCTTTGCTGCCAGCAGAGTGGTCAAACTGGTCAATCACTGCTGGTGGATCACAGGGGGCCACTCAAGCCATGGCCTGGTGGTGACGCATCTAAGCTGACTATAAAAGGCAGAGCTCCCACTGAATAAACTTCTTGTCTAATACACTCTACTGGTGTGTGTGTGTGTGTGTGTGTGTGTGTGTGTGTGTCTTTTCCTGCAGATTTGAGCTACAATCTTAGGGCTATAACTGAGAGCTATAACCAAGCTGTGGCCGTAGTGACCTCACTACAGTGGTGACCCCGACTGGTCCAAACGGCGCTTTGGACCCAAGATGGAAGAGCAGCCTGCGATCAATGTCGTAGCATTGAGGCTGCCCGACCTTTGGACATCACAACCATGGGTGTGGTTCCAGAAACCTGAGATGCAGTTTGTCATTCGACGGATCTTCGCTGATGACACGCGCTACTACCACGTGGTCAGCGCCCTTGATCAGGACACCACAGCCCGCATCATCAACTTCCTCCAGCAGTCCCTGAAACAAGGAGGGTAATGTGGCTATCAAAGAGCTGTTAACCCACACTTTCTGGCTTTCAATCTGCGAGCACACTGCCCAACTGTTGCATATCAATGGCTTGGGGGACAGGGCCCCTTCTGCCCTCCTACCCACTGTTCCAGCAGATCTTCCTGGAGAGGTTGCCTGAGGACATCTGGATGCTCATCGCAGAGGAAGACATGACCCCAGGAAGGTGCCTGCCCGAGCAGACCTGCTTTGGCCAGCGAAGAGGGACACCTGCGCTTTGCTCAAGCAGGTGACAGCACAGTGTTAACAGCGCCCGGCCAGGTAGACTGACCACCTGAACGCCATGCTGCACTGTTTCTATCACTGACGGTTGGGTTCTGAGGTCCATTGATGCCGCTCCCCCGGCACGTTCCAGGGAAATGCCGGTGTCGTTAATGGCTGTGATGAACCGGCCAACTGCATTCCAGACTCCCTGTCGGGCTGACATTTCTTGGTGGACACTGGGGCACAATACAGTGTCATTTCCCCGTCAAGCCTGGATGCTCGCTGCAGCAAAGTGGGCTGGGATCGCTGAATGGCAAACGACTCCAACATCCGAAAATTCAGCACCCTACGCTTCGGGGGCAGACAATTCATTTGGATGTTTACGGTGGCGGCCGTGCAACAACCACTACTAGATGCAGATTTCCTGCTGGTCATTTCACTCCTGGTGAATATCAAGGGGCGCTGGCTGGTGCACGCCTAGACATTTCAGTCACTCTCACTCAAGGACACTGAACTCACCAGCCCCCACCTGCACTCACTGAGTACTGCCGAGAATGAATACGCTTGGGTCCTAGCAGAATTCCCCTCCATCACCATGCATCATTTCCATTTGGCAGAACCCAAATATGGGGTGAGGCAGCAAATTTTTACAGGGGGCCCTCCCTTCCACACCAGGGCACGGTGTCTCTCTCCCTCTTTCCTGCCCCCCCCCCACCCAGAGAAACAACCTAGCCAGGGGCGAGTTCAAAAAGATGGAAGAACTTGGTATTGTGCAGTGCTCCGATAGTCCTTGGGCCAAGTCCCAAGGCCTCCTTGGGTGGTTGGAGGACGTGCAGAGACAACCACCGCCTCAAGCATATCAGACAGCTATCCAATCCAAGACTTTACCACTAACCTGGAAGGGGCATGGGTCTTCTAAAAGGTGGACTTCATCAGGGTCTATCGCCTGATCCCAGTACACCACAAAGACATCCTAAAAACTCCCATCATAACCCCCTTTGGATTGTTTGAATTTCTCCGCAGGCCCTTTGGGTTATAAAACACGGCTCAGACTTTCCAGAGGCTGATGGATGTAGTGGGCCAGGATCTGCATTTTGCCTTCGTCTACCTCGACGACATTTTAATCGAGCACACTGCCCACTCAAAACAATTAGTCTCCAGGCTGAGCAATTTCGATCTAACCATCAACCCAGCCAATGTCAGTTGGGCCAAGAGACTATTGACTTCCTGGGCCATCGTATCGACCAACATGGAGCCAGACCATTACCCAGTAAGGTGGATACTATTTGTTCTTACCCCATGCCAAGAGTTTGCAGGTACGGTCAATTTTTATCACCACTCCATGAGCTTGTGGCAGGATCCTGTAAAAACCCTAGCCAACACCATCCTCCTCGTGCACCTGCGGACAGACGCTCCCGACCACCCTCACGACAGATGCCTCCAGCACAGTGGTGAGGGGTGAACTTGAGCAGTTGGCGAATGGACAACGGCACCCGCTGACCTTTTTCAGTAAACACCTCAGACCACCTGAGCTCAAGTACAGGGCCTTTGATAGAGAACTGGCCCAACTGGCATTTTGGCATTTTCATTACTTCCTGGAGGGCAAGAAGTTCAAAATTTACATAGAGCACAAACCCCCTTACCTTTGCCTTTAGTAAGGTGTCAGATCCGTGGTCAGCTTGGCCACAGCTGCACCTGTCCTACATTTCCAAATTTACAACAGGCATTGAACACATAGCCGGAAAATCCAACGTGGTGGTTGATGCCTTATCCCGTCCAGCTATATTGGCCCTACTCCTGGCATCGACTGGCTGATATGCAGCAAGAAGACCCTGACATTCCGGTGTACCAAACAGTGCTCACTGGCTTACAACTGGAGGATATCCAGATCGCCCCCGGCAATTACGTGCTGCTCTGTGACACCTCGATGAATAAACCTCGCCCTGTCATTCTGGCTGCATGGAAGAGGCAGGTTTTCGATTCAGTCCACAACTTGGCTCACCCCGCCATCAGGATTACAGTCAAAATGTGGTGAACATGCATATCTGGCACGGCCTCCGCGAAGAGGTTGCCCTATGGGCCAGGACTTGTACTCAGTACCAGTCTTCCAAAATACAGACTCATATCAAAGCTCCACCACAGATATTTAAGGCAACACATCGTCGCTTCATCCACATGCACATTGACATCGTGGGGCCCCTACTCTTATTCAGAGGTGCACGTTACCTTCTCTCGATGGATGGCCAGAGGCGGTGCCACTATCAGGCTTCCACAGAAGCATGCACACGGGCTTTACTCAACACTTGGGGTCCCTGAGCACCTTACATTGGATGGGGGGGGGGCTCCCAGTTCTCTTCCAGTCTGTGGACCGCCTTAGCCCATGCCCTGGGGACCCAACTCCACCACACCACTGCTTATCACCCACAGGCTAATGGGTTGGTGGAGTGGTTCCACAGACACCTTAAGGCAGCCTTAATGGCATGGCTTACCAGATCTAATTGGGCTGACGAACTCCCTTGGGTCGTGTTAGTCATTCAAGGAGGATCTCGAGGCATCCTCTGCCGAGTTAGTTTACAACGTAACCCTAGTTATACTGGGTGAATTCATGTCGGTCCCAGAAGACTTGGGGGAGCCCCCAGCGACCAAGTTGTCCCGACTACACGAGCACCTAGGCACCCTGGCCCCCACTAACCTAGACCCCACTGCCACCCCTGCATTTGCATCTCAAAGAACTTTACTGATTGTAAATGAGTGTTTGTTCGGTGTGAGCCTCCTCTACAGCAGCCTTGCGAGGGGCCATAGCTAAGACACAATGGCTCCACCTATGTTTTGGATATTGGCGGCAGGGAGGAGACTTTCACACTTGACTGGTTAAAACTGGCCCACTTGGACTTTGACCAGCCCATCACTCAGTCGACCCCATGGTGCAGGGATCTGCCTCCTAAAAAGATCGCTGGTTCTGGTGGGAGGGGGTGGGGGCAGGGGAGGGGTCGTGTAGCAGCCCGTGCCTTGGGCCAACATAGGAAATGGCTGTCGAACGTGGCGACTGGCAAAGCATCATGTGGGCTGAAATGCTTGTTTCCATAGGCCACCGGCAGAGCGGTGAAACTCGCGAATCTCCGCTAGTGTATCGCAGGGGGCCCAATTGAGGCCCAGGCATCTGAGGTAACCAGTCAGCAGTTGGCCCCCTCAAGCCGTGCCCCAGTGGTGACATGGCCAAGCTGACTATAAAAGGTAGAGATACCAGTGAAGAAACTCTAATGTGTTGAATATACTCTACTGGTGTGTGTGTGTGTGTCTTCAGCATTAGGGCTATAACCTAGCTGGAGCCATCGATAGCGACCTTGCTACAACACATTAATTTCATTATTCAGGGCCGTGCGTCCACTCCCAGCAATACATTAATGCAGATTAAAATAAGAAATCCACCATAGTATCCCATCCATTTTGTCCTAAATGTTCACTCCCCCCCCATATAAACTTTCCAAGTTTTTCTCTATTTCTCTAGCCCCCCCCCCCAAAAAAAACAAACCTGATGCTAAAAAATACCTTGGAACTGGAAATGATACTGTTATTTAATTTGTCACAGGTAAAAGATCCACAGCATTGTATCTCCTGTACTATAGGAAGAGAAAAAAAATCACATGGAATGTAGTGGTGTGCCAGCTCTTTCATCAGGGCATTTGGGAAAGGCAGTTGCTGGTCTTGTCCATGATTTGTGAATTATGTTTTAAAAAATTATTAGATTGAATTTGAGTTGGTTAGAACTATGCCATGTTGAGCCATGAGTGAGGTAGTAATAATAAAACTAAACTGTTTTGAAATAAAGATCATTATAAAGATGTGACAGATTTTTAGTGATTGAAATACTTCTGTAGTTAAAGCAGTTTGGTTACCTGATCTGCCATGAATAGTTTAATGCATGAATTCACTGAAAAATTTAACTATTCAAGCAGCAAAAGGGCAGTCAATACCTTTTCCAAAGGATAAGGAAATTATATATCATATACATTGCACAATGGCATTAGCAGGGGATGTGGAGACTGGAAACACAACTTTTAAACAATCATTCTGTGAAGGATGAAGCAATCATGAAACTATTTTCTCTTTTTTGTTTCTAATGTTAAGGTTTGCAAAAGGAATTGCAAAGGAGTGTTCTTAAGAGGCTCTCGGTAGCACAGTTTAAGTGAACCTGCAATAAATCTTGATTTTCTTGGATCATCAGGCACTTTACCTATCCAAGGAATTAAATGAGCAGTAAAAATTGGAGGGATGGTGATGTTAACTTTAAAGGTGGCAGAAATGTGAAAAATCAAGCTGGGAGTTGATGGAAATATGGGGAAAAGGAGGAAATTTTTGCAAATTTTATTTTTCATTTCAAATATTTATTTCAGGGCTTATTAGAACAATGGTACTGTTCCTATTGCAATCTTAGTTAATTTTTTTGTGTATTTCTGAAGCTTAACATTTACAAAGAACTGCTTGGAAAACTGTGCCCTACTGATCAAATTGGGATTAAAAAGGTACAGAACTAAACAAACTTGTCCTTCCATCCACCTTTGATTTTTAATTTAATTTAGGGCAACACGGTTGGCATAACACCTTTATGGCACCAGCAATTGAGACCGTTCAAATCCTGCACTGTAAGGAGTTTGTACATTTTCCTGGGGGGGCTCCAGTTCCCTCCCACCATTCAAAGACGTACCGGGGTGTAGGTTAATCGGGTATAATTGGGCGGCACGAGGTCATGGGGCTGAAATGGTTTGTTTCTCTGCTGTATGTCTAAATTTAAAATGTAAAAATTTAATATTTTGGTATCTCAAGGATCAGTTATTTTAAGGTGTCATTTTCCTGTGAGATTAACCACACTATGTTGGTTCTATTTAAATAGTTATCATAGGCTTTTTGTGTAATGAGTTTCGGACGCTGAGAATTGTTGGTAGTTAAGGCAAATGGGAATCGATTTCTGGAAGTTTGCATCACCTCTGATTAACCATATCTGAATGAGGTCCATGGAGGGGGAAAAAAATGGAGAAAACAAGTAAAAAAAAGATAGACATCTTGTCAGGAAAACTGTTTTTGCTAACAATTGGTGTAGCACAAGCAATTAAAGCTGCTGCAACCCCGTTCTAAGATGGTCACATTATATGTGCAGATTAATTCTTGAAGTTGCATTTGAAATGGAGCATCAAATTTATGTAGCTAATAACGGAATTAAAATTCATGTTTGACATTTCATAAAGACTTGAAGCAAGCATATTATTTAAATTATCTGAAATCCGAAGCAGTAGCATTTGTGAAAATTGATTATCCTTGTGAATGAAATGTGTGTGGTTGCCTTTCAATTTGTGAGGGAATTAAGGGGCTTGCTTGTATTTGCTTGTCGTGTCCCACTCATCTTTGGTACTTTGGAACTATTCTCTAACACTCAAATATGTTAAAAACCAGGTTAGTTGACAATATGAATCAGTTGAATGGTCTCATTTCTAGTAAGTTGAAAATTGCTGCTAAATATTTAAATGCCTTTACACTTCAATACTTAATCATTACCTAAGGGTTTGCTGGTGAAGGTTTACCTAATTATCCAGTAGAATGATTATGAAGTGCTAATTACCTGTACATATTATGGCCTGTGAATCCTGCTATGTTTCTGTAAATATTTAAAACAAAAGGGGTGGAAATCTATAGGTTAGACAGCATCAATGGAGCAAACTGTCAGCATTCAAGGTTGGTGACTTTTCATCAGAACAAGACAAGTTGGATATGTATTCATTTGCAGATGCTGGAATACGGAACAAGAAAACAATGCTGGGAGAACTCAGAGGGGCAATAGATATCTGTGGAGGCAAAAGGTGGACGAGTCCTGATGAAATGTCTTCACATACATTTTCCCCCCACTGATGCTACTTCACCTGATGAGTTCTTCCAGCATTCTCTTTTGGTTCCAAGGTCAATTTTAAGCAAGTACAAAGCAGGAAGAGGAAGGGATGGCGGGGGTGGGTGGGGTGGGGGGGGGGGTACAAAGAGAGAAAGGTAAGATCCCCTGTCAGGTGAAAAGCTGATGTCGATATTTTGTCTCTTTTTTGTAATACAAATTTCATGGAGGTTCATTTCATAAGGTATCTTTTGACCCTTGAAGGGTTCAGGCCCAAATGTTGGTTATGTATCCTTGCCATAAAGAACCCTATCTGCTGAGTTTCTCCATCACTTTTGTGCATTAAACTGCAATTACAGTATCAACAGACTTTCTTGTTTAACTCCTTGTATATTCTACCCCTTTAGAAATTGCAGATGATTAATTTTGGGTGCATGACAAAAGTACAGAAACTGATAACAATTTCACTGAAGCTTGTGACATTTCAAAAGTGGAACTAAACAAGTTTAAATGTAATGCACTTTGTGGAAGATGACAGATAATGTAATATCCTGTTTTATTGTATTACATATTAGGACGTTTTCTGTGAAGGAATTGTACAATGTGGTTGCTCCATGAAGAAGTGACAAAAAATTCCCAAGGCTATCTGTTGTTTATATCGCTCAGTTATGCTCTGCCATTCTATTTATGTTGACTCTTCCCACATATAGTTGGTTTTCTTACACTGAAAGTCTTAAAACTGCTACAGTTTTGGTTCCGCCATCAATATCACTGGCTGAATGTGGAAATTATTATGAAGTTTAGTGAACTGGTATGTGAGCAAGCTATTTAAACTCCAAATATATAACAAACTGTCTTTGCAAACCCTGTCAGACCTATGTACTTGGATTGGACTGAGTTTGTGAATAAAGTAGACTTAATGTTTCGGGTCCACTACCTTTAATCAGAACTCATGATATAAACTCCTTAGATTATTGGCGGTGAGCAGGAGGTTTGAGCTAGTGGAGTTGTTCTAGTGAACCGGTGCGGACTCGAAAGGCTGACATGGCCTGTTTCCGCTCCGTAAATGGTTATATGGTTATATTGCAACCTTTAAACTGTTCCTGCTCTCTGAATTGCATGCTGCAGTGTGCATTGCTGTCTGAATGTGGTAAAGTGATAACTTCATGTTGCACCCTGAATTAAAAGGTTTTTTTTATATACCCATTATTGGAGATTAATGAATTATTAAAATATTTAATGGGATTTCTGAAAGTAAAACTGTTCCCTTTTTTTCTTGCAGTTTGTCGTTCCAATAAAAGTCCTTGGGTCTGTCTGATGTGTTCAAGTGTTCACTGTGGAAGGTATGATAAAAATATTGCATTCATTCTGTCCTGAAGATAAAATACAGTTGTTATTCCTGGCGGTTTTTGTTTGCTGATGTTATTTGCAACAGATGGTAGACATGTAGGCTTGTTCACGTTGTCAGTTGGAGTATAGTGTGCTGTATTTGGTAACAGATTGCAATCACAGCATGACTTTATTATGCACTTGTGTAGCTGCATTTGAAATATTGATTGGCTTTCAAAACTGTAATTAGTTAATGCTGTGTTACCTATATAAAAAATTTTAAACTTCATTGTAGATTGTGTAGAATTATATTATGCAACAATGAGTTAAATACATTTTCACTTCAGATTCTATATTTTAACATTTGATTTTCTGCTTCAGGCCTTGCACAGGGTTTGACAGTGCCAAATACTTTCTGGCAAAATGGTTTTATATGATGAGTCTGATCATGGTGCAAAACATGATCTCTGTTGGGCAAAACTTGGAAATATTGGAGTAGAAATTTTGTATTTTTGTTTGTCCATTTGTGTTCTCAAATATTTCAGAAGTTGAGATGGTGATGCTAGAGATCTTTTGAAGGGTATTAAGCCAGGACTGATGGGGATATATGCCAGGTTATTGGAAGAGAGGAGATTACAGGGGCATTAACAAAGGAATTTACAGCCTCACTAGTAACAGGTGATGTTTCATAAGATTGGAGAGTAAGCAATATTCTTCCTTTGTTTAAGAAGGAAAATGGGGATAATCCAGGAAATTATAAACCAGTGAGCCTCAGGTCTGCATTTGTGTGCAATCAAAATGGCATGGCTGGATTAGAGGCAGTCAGTGTGTCTGTGGGTCAGGTCATGTCTTACAAATTTTGAGTTTATTTAAGGAAGTTACAAAGGTGGTTGATAAGGGAAGGGCATTTAATGTTGTCTACATGGACTTCAGTAAGGCATTTGACAAGGTCCTTCATGGTAATCCGATCCAGAAGGTAAAGACACATGGGATCTATCAATTGAAGGTTTGGCTAGAAAATTAGGAGAAGTTAGACAAATTTGGGTTGTTTTCTCCAATGCATCAGAGATTGAGAGGAGACTTGATAGAAGTTTATAAGATTGAGAGGCACAGATAAGGTAGACAGTCAAAATCCTTTTCCCAGGGTAAAATGTCAAATTTTGGAGGACAGGGTGAGGGGGGATGGGAATTTAAAGGAGATGTACAGGGCAAGTTTTCTTTTGACCCAAGATTGGAACATGCCTGGAATTGGCTGCCAGGGGGTCATGGTGGAAGCAGACACGATAATGGTATTGAGAGACTTCTAGATAGGCACACAAATATGCAGGGAATGGTGGGACATGATTAGTGAACAGCCAGAAAAGATTTGGTTTAATTTGACATCTTATTTGGTGCTGTCATCATGGGGCCAAAGGACATGTTCTGTGTCCTGTTTCATTCTTCAACAGGTTTTGCAGAGGTGGTTCTTGACCATCTTGTAATTTTCACTGTCATTTCTCAGGACCCTGCAGAATTTTTCATTGTCAAACTTCCTGGGACCAGCATCTTGGATCATCTCTGTTCGAGCTGTAAAGCATGACTGTTTGGCCTAACCTCCATGCCAGCCACATTAAAGAGAGGATTTGCAAACTATCATGCCCCTTGATTCGAGTCCAAGTTATTAACTAATACCCATGCTGAACAAGAGGCCTGTCGCTGCCAACTGTAAACTCCATATAACCATGCCTTGTGCTTTTTTCCATTCAGCTGGACTTTTAAAACCGATTAATGCTTAACTATTTTACTAAAAAGCGGAAGGGAAGTCTGGTGCTTGTACTGTTCAAATATCAATTTCTGAGTTTTCCAAAGAGTTGTTTTTGCTTATTTTAATCCAACTTTTCAATTTTGAAAACTTTTTGGTCTTTAACCATATAACCATAACAGTACAGAAACACGCTCCGATTTGCGTGAAACTCCAACTAGTTCCACCTACCTACTCCCTGTCCATAACCCTCCAACCCCATCACATCCCTGTCCTCATCTAACCTCTTCTTAAATGACGGATTTGACCCTGACATCCTGTTATTCCTCTAAGTAGGAATTTATTCAGAATATCACACAGAGAAGTAATATTCTGTTCACAGCCATACTTGGGCTGGTGAGAGGATTAGTTAAGATCCTGCTTTGTCATATGTTATTTAAAAATAACATTGCTTCTCTCCTGCCACCTGTCCTTCATGATGCTGCTCAGCAGGGATAGTAAAAAAGTTTGTACTGTGATTTTTCCTAATATTTGGTGGTATGTTCAGCCGGGAGGCTAAATCAGATTTTGTTTTGAAATTAAAGGTCAAATTTTTTGTTACATTTATCGAGATCCAGTGAGAGAGTTTGTTTTGTGACTAGTTCAGCTAGTAAACCCATCCTCTGCGTCATACAGGAAATTAAACAGAATCTGGAGTTCTCGAGAGAAATCTGTGCATATAGAGCAAAGGCAGCATTATTTTACAAGGGTGAGATTCATTTAGGAGTCTGCTAAAGTTGAAAAAGAAACTGTCCTTCGTGGCGTTCTCTTTGTTGTAGTTGGTGTTGAATTGTGTAGACTCACTCTTGTGGGTCCTCTTCTTAGGCCAGGGTGGAATGAATCGTATAAAATATCAGCTGCCTTTCCAAGGATAGATGGAGGAAGTAGTGATGGAGTCAATGGAGGGAAGGGGGTTTTGTATGAAGGTCTGAGGTGAGTTCACTGCTCTCTGCCGATTCTTGGGTGGAGCGGTTTCTGTTCCTCACAGTGGTGCAATGTAACAGGGTATCTTCTGAGGTGCATCTGTAGTTGTTGAGGGATGCAGGTAGCGTGCCAAATTTCCTCAAGCTTTTCATGGTGCTGTGACTGGATCGGAGAGGTTTTTGGAACTGCTTTCTTGGAGCTCCTGATTAAATTTAAACGCATATTTTGCCATACTGCAGTAATTTTTAAGTTGGATTATTTCAGTAATGTTTTGTAACTTTTAGTCCATATCCTGCATTGTCTCATTCATTCTTAGCGACCTTGCATATCTTTCCATCTTCAAATGTTTCGTTAGCACATTTATTTATTTGTGCCATTGAAACTGATCTCATTTCAATTCCATATTAGTTGAAGGATAACGGCACTAGGAAATTGACGGTTAGCAGGAAGTTTGTTTAATGGCATTATTTGAGATATACCTGTTGATGAGGGCACTGGGGATAGCACTTCTAAATTTTGCAATGAGATATCTTGTTTCTATTTGAGCAGAGAGGACTTTAATTTCACAACTGATGGTGACGCCACTAACCATTTAGCAATCCCTCAACACTGCAATGTCATGTCAGGTTTTTTTTGTTGTTGCCCAAAACTGGATTGAACTAGTGCTCAGAATATCTGATTATTGTTGCTACCAGTGGGGTGTCGATAGACACATTTGGGAATGGGAATGATTGAAGGATATTGGAAGGTGAGAATATGGACAGCACTTTGTGCTAATGAAGGCACTGGCTCTGGGGTGATTGGTGAGGATTGAATAATCAAGGTGTGAACCTAAATATTCTGAAATTGTTCTTGATTTGCTTAGCTACGGTGCATATTTGTACAACATATCTGTGCTTTATTGGAATCGGATCTTAAGACACAGAAATTTATAATGCAGGAAAAGTCTATAGGTCTTGTTGCACCATGCCAATCTGAAATGGAGCTATTTGATTATCCCCAATAAGGGCGATACAGTTAACATAGTTGTTAACACAAAGGTGTTTCAGTTTCAGCAATTTGGGTTTGAATCTGGCGTTGTATGTAAGGAGTTTGTACATTTTCCCCATCTCTGCATGGGTTTCTTTCAGGTGCTCTGGTTTCCTCCCACCCTTCAAAACATACTGGGGTTGCAGGTTAATTGGGGTATTTAGGTGGTATTGGCTGATGGGCTGGAAGGGCCTGTTACCCTGCTCTGATGTTCAACTTTAAATTTTAAGGAGATCGCTGCAGGTTATCACCTTGCTGTGGTCACCCAAGCAGATTTTTGATGTGATTAGCATGTCTGCCTTTGATTCCTTTTTCAAGAGGTGAATTCCACATCTCTGCTATTTGGGTAGGAAGGTTTTCCAACTTCTAATTCTTCCACGGCCCATCAGGGGATATGCATTTAAATTATTGGTAGCTCTGTTACGGGATAGATCGTTCACCAGGTCTAATTTTATCGTGATGGACAATATTAATAGTATTATTAGTAATTTCTGAGATTTTGGGGCCAATTTTCATTGTGCTACTCTGAGTGAGATGCATTGAACAAGTACAAATTGCAGTGTGGGTGGCTTACAGCTGTATTCATAGAAAAATCAAAGCTATTGGGATTAGTATAAAGGAAATTTCAAGTTGAGGTATGAAGCAAAATATAATTGTTTGAAATTAATGTGGATAAATATTTGTCTGAACTTGCATTTGCGTTACTACCTTACACTCCAAAGTGCTTTCATAGGTCCTGCAATCTGACATATGGGCATGAAATTATCTCCTATAATTGGCAATAGAGTAAATATTAAACAAGCAAGTCTACAGAGGCTTTGATGATGTAGAGAAGGCCACAGTGGGAGGGCCTAATGCAGTCGATGACCCCCACAGATTCATGCAAAGTGTTGCATCACTTGGAACGGCTGTGGATGCATGTGTGGCATTTCCTGCCCTCACAGAGGGAAGTACCAAGGGGGCGATTAGTGGATGAGGGAGTCACAGAGGGAAGTGCCAAGGGGGCGATTAGTGGATGAGGGAGCCCCAGAGGGAAGTGGGGTCCATATGCAAGAGTAAATGATTTTTTTTGGGTGTGAGAGATAACTGTTCTCCAAGTCACAAGGTGAACACTGCCTTAGACTTATCTGCAATGTCAATTAGAGCCTTAATTTAACACCTCATCCAAAGAATGATATCACACACATGATAGGACACACTTGATAGTACAAGCAAGTTGACATTTAAAATGTTTAGCCAGTAAATAAATAGTGAATATTTTGCATTTTTATTTGCAGATATGTGAACGGACATGCCAAGAAACACTATGAAGATTCCCAGATTCTTTCCAACAATGTCAACAAGTCAGAAAAGCATGAAAAAGAGAAGTTGCAGCATGCAGTCTGTATGGATTGCAGCAATTACAGCACCTACTGGTATGTGAAGCTGGGACATAAAATATCTTAATGCAAGTAATAAATTGCTTCAAGCCAAGGTCTTGGTATGCAGTCATAATGTAGCTACCTTTGAAATTTAAAGGCCTTCTTTGTGTGACCATCGGAGCTAAGTGACATTTGCCTCGGGAACTCAAGTAGGTACTGGTTTGGGTGTGTTTTGACTGAAACTGATACCCTTTTCAACAGGTTAAATATCAAAGCGCTGACTTTTTCCCTGCACTTCAATGAATGGACCCAGATCATATGGCGTTTTTTTTCCAACCAATGAAAAATCAATAAATTAGTTGGACTAAAAATATTGGTCAGGAAGCAAGGAAATTGGCTGCAAGTTTGATTATTCCCATTCTAAAGTATTTTGGCAAGCTTCTGGAAAGCCCAGAATGATATGATCAGATTGTGTTTTTGGATGAAGTTTGGGAAAGATAACAGAAATGTTCCTTTATTTTTCATTAATCAGAATTGGGTTTATTATCATGAACATTTGTTGTTTTGTGGCAGCAGTTTTGTGCATTACAGTGCAAAATTACTCTTAATTACAATTCCATAAATACAAGATTCAAAAAATAGTGTGGAAAGAGAAAAAGTGAGGTAGTACCTATAGGTGTATTGTCCGTTCATAAATCTGATAGCGGAAGGGAAGAAGCTGTTTTGTAATGTTGGGTGCACGTCCTCAGGCTTCTGTACTTGAAAAAAGCATGGCCTGGGTGGACGATCCTTGAGGTGGAAGATTGTGAAACTTTGAGGTAATTCTGCAGGAAAACATTCAAGAGAGAACCTGTTGAGGTAGATTAGCCTTCGTGAGGCATTGTGCTTGAAGATGTAAGTGATCAACTAATCCTGCTTCTTGTGCAAGTTAATATTGTACTTGTAAACTTTCTAGATCACTTCCTTAAAAATATTCTCTTTGGTATGTTAGACAGAATGCATTTCACTGAATAAAATGTGGACAGCAGATATGATACATTGAACTGTAAAGGGTTAGACAAATTTGGAGCAGCAGTCTTTCTGCATTTATATAACTGTCACTAGAGAGAAGAGATAATAATTTTGACATTAGGCAAGATTTGATTTGTTTCATGAATAATCTAATGGTGAGCACTGCCATTTTTCATTTAAGATGATTTATTAAGTTATTTGTATAATGACTAAAGCGAGAACTGTCCTAAAGGATGGTTAAAAATCCTTTTGTAAATAATTTAGGGAAAGTAAGAGGTAGTCCATTAAAGTAATTTATAATATTACTAATTTGCTCCTCCCCTCAAGAATTCAGGGATCTGATTTCTCCTTGCTTTGGGTATGTGTCGATCATGTACAAACTATCAATTTATTTAAATTTGACCCCTCCCCCTCTCCATTCCCATTAACTCCACCTCCCCACCCCCAATGCTCTACCATTAACCATCTCACCAAGGCCAATCTACAGTGGCCCAATCAACCTGCCTATCCCTGGGATGCAGGAGGATATTGGGGCTCCTCAAGGAAACCCGTGCAACCACAGGATTAATATGTGACCTCCTCAGTAATGATAACTGAGCCTAGGACCAAACCTGGATCTCCACGCTGTAAGGTAGCTGCCGTGCCCACTTTGGCTAGTGGCAAGGCTGATGTTCAATTTCTAGGCCTGATGGCCCATGAGGAGATGCCAGTGGAATGCTGCCATGGTAGCAGCTCCGAGGGGGCACCTATAACACCGAAGGAGCAATGGCCTACTGTAAAAATTGCTTCAGGCATCTACTTAATGGCACAAACAACTGAACATGTGAATTAGGAGGTTACTCGAGTGCTGGTCTGCCTCATCCAAAGTGGCTGCATTCAAGCAATAAACACTTCAGTGATAATTGCAAACACAATATGCTGTTCCAACCTGGCCTTTTTTGCCAGCACCAGGCCAAACCCCATGACGTCTACAACCTACAAGGGCAGCAAGCATGAGGGAAGGTATCTACATTGCACCGGGGCAAATGTTGGAACTCCTGAGTATGCAGAACGGCCTTCAATCCCTCGGAGCGGAACCACATTGGCAACCTTCCAATCCTCTGGAATCTCTCCAGAGTCTATCAATTTCTGGAAGATCATCGCCAATGGATCTACAATCTCCAATGGATCTACAATCTCCAATGGATCTACAATCTCCAATGGATCTACAATCTCCAATGGATCTACAATCTCCAATGGATCTACAATCTCCAATGGATCTACAATCTCCAATGGATCTACAATCTCCAATGGATCTACAATCTCCAATGGATCTACAATCTCCAATGGATCTACTATCTCCAATGGGTGGAGTTGTTCAAGTGAACCGGTACGGACTTGAAGGGCCGACATGGCCTGTTTCCGTGCTGTAAATGGTTATATGGTTATGGAGTGTTCTCCGTTATCCATGGCTGAATCTAATTGTAATGTCAACTCCACACACCTTCTCGAACTTTCACCGTAAAAATAATCCAAATCTTTGCACCCACTGCCCTTTAAGGAAGGGAATAGAAGAGAAAATAAGTTGCTTTGTCTGTATTAAATGGGTGACTACTTATTTTTAAACAGTGACTCCTAGAATTGGGATTCTCCCATAAGAGGATGCTTCCACTCAACATCCACCCTGCCAAGACCTTACAAGATCTGTATCCATGCGAGCAAAGTAACCAAAGAGAGACTGTATGGTGTTTGTGTGTGCCTAATAACATTAGACTTGGTATCATTCAATGTTTTTTCAAGCTACATTTTGCATTTCATGCATACTAATATTTCAACAAACTACTTGAACCAATGAAAGTGTATTAGCTATAACAATGATGGTGGAATACATGTGTTTTCATAATATGAATTGATTAATTTGACCCATGGCTTATAGAAAAAAACTCGATGTGCTTTCAATTCAAAAAATGTGCTTGTCAAATGGAAATTTAAAAAAAAAAGATCTGCAGGTGCTGGAAATCTGAAATAAAAACGAGAAGGTCAGGCAGCATCTGCAGAAAGAGAAACCGATTTGATGTTGCAGGTTAAAAGATTGAAGTCCTCCGAAGAGGGGAGTTATTTGGTATCCTGGCTTGATGGTGTTTTTTTAAAATATTTTAAAATTTTTGTCATAAATGTAATCACATTCAAAGTTCATGTACAATATATTGATAAATAATCATATGAAAGCCCAAATCTAATGCACCACCCCAACCCCTCCCCCAATAGAAAAAGAAAAGTAAAATAAGAAATTGAAAAAGAAGACAAAGAAAAATAAAGTCTCAGGACTATCATCCAAATTAGAGGAATCTGTTTTGCTTGACTTTACTGGGTCTAAAGGTGTTGGTGTGGGAATGGTGTGTGGAGTTAAAATGGTTGGCCACTGGGAGGTTCCTTTTATTGCAGCTCACAGAGTAAAGGCACTCATTAAAACAATCTTCCACCAAGCGTCCAGCCTCGGATGAGGAGGAACCACAATGGGAGCATCAACGGCAGTAGTTGATGCCTGCAGATTCTCAAGTGTTGCTTCACGTGGAGGGACTGAATGGAGGTGAGGGAAGAGGTGTGGTGTAGCATTTCTTCTGATCTATGGGGACGATTGATGGATAGTGGATGAGGAGCGGGGGTCCCTGCGGGAAGTGGTGAGGGATGGGTGGAGAGAGGAAGATGTCTGGTAGTAGGATTTTGTTATGGGTGACAGAAATTGTGGAGGATGACATGTTGGATGTGGCTGGTAGAGTGGTGAGAACCAGTGAAATTGAGGATTATGCGGGTAAGGGCTGAGCTGATAGAGGTTCAGGGAAAGACGTGTTCTTTGAAGGAGGAGGACATCTTGGGATGGAATGGAAGACCTCATCCTGTGAGCAAATGCGATGGAGGCAGGTGAATTGTGAGAAAGGAATAGAATCCTTCCAGCAGTCAAGGTGTGAAGAGGTAACTTTAGGATTGGTAAGTTTGCAGAATGTATCTTTAGAGAGTTTGTCTCTCAAGATGGAGGCAGAAAAATTGAAAAAGAAGAGAATGTTGTTTGAGATTGGCTAAGTGAATTTCAATTCGGGGTGAAGGTTGGCAGCAAAGTGGATAAAGTTGATGGCAGGAGGCAGCACTAGTGTATTGGTCGATGTAGCAGATGAATTGAGGAATCTTGCCTATGTAGACGAGGCATGGTTTGCTCCACGTAGCCGACAAAAAGGCTGGCATAGCTGGGACACATGGCTGCCCCTTTGACATAGAGAAAATAGGATGAGCCAAAGGAGAAGTTATTGTGGCGGATGAGTGTGGTGGTGGAGGGGAGATTCGTTGCATCTGTTGTTGAGAAAGAAATGAAGAGCTTTGAGACATTCGGTATGGGGTAAATGGAGTTGAAAAGTAAATTGATTTTTACTTGGATGGTAGAGCTGTGTAAATTAGATTAATTTTATTGTATATATTGGTAATGTCAATGGAAGTCAATTAATTGATTTTCCTCAGTGTAATTTTTTTTGCCATAGTTTCAAAGAAAATCTAAGCCAGTTTTCCCATTGTAAATATTATTGTAAAAGGCCGCTTTAAGCAATGCAACCTCCTCCAGTTTTATTGTCCAGCCACTGGATGTATTTGGATAAGCAGGAAGTTGACCTATTGCTGAAGCAAAATAGCCTTAAGCTAGTGAAGCAGTTGCTGGAACCTTGTGTATTGTCTGCAAAGAGTTTGCATCCTCCCCCTGATCATATGGGTTTTACAGATTATCTGGCTTCGTCTTCTCAAAGGCATGCAGATTGGCAGATTAATTGGATTTGTAAATTTCTCCTCGTGTGGGTGGGTGGTAGAATGTGATTGGAGTTGATGAGAACGTTGGGAGAATTTAAAAAAAAAGATGATTAATATGACTTGGTTGATTTGTAGCACAGAATCTGAAAGTCCTATTTCCACGCAATAAAACTCTCTGTGACACAAGAGGGCCAAGAACTTCAAATTCCTGAGTGTCAGCATCTCCGAGGATCTGTCCTGGAGCCTCCATGTTAATGCAGTCACAAAGAAGGCTTGCCAGCGGCTATACTTCGTGATTTGATACATCACCGAAAACTCTCAAACTTCGAAAGGTGGACCGTGGAGAGCATCCTGGCTGGTTGCATCACTGCCTGGTATGGAGGTGCCAACTCTCAGGGCAAGAATAAACTCCAGAGGGTTGTTAATTTGGCCTGTGACATCACAGGCACCAGACCTCACTCTACTACCATTGGAGCCGAAGGACAAGCTCTCAGCGGCACAACGACAGCTCCTTCCCCGCTGAATAATCAATAAACCAAAGACACTCCTTACTTTTCGTGCACTACTATTTAATTTTTTAAAATTTAAGATGGTTATAATATGAATGTTTGCACTATACTGCTTCAAACCACCAAATTTCATGACTTTTTCATGATTCTGAATTAAATTTCATATTTTTGCACTCCTACACAGTTATCCTGCCTTTTTTTCCTGATTCATATGAAGATAACCTTCAGTTTTAAAGTACTGTGTTTGTTACCACCACTGGAGGAGATATTTTATCAAATATCTTGTATTAAAGAAAGGTAACATATTTTCCTAATTTGGAGTTTTGTTGCTTCTAGTTATAGATGCGATGATTTTGTGGTGAACGATACCAAGATGGGACTGGTGCAGAGGGTCAGAGAGCATCTACAGAACTTGGAGAAGTATGTGCGAATAAATTAACGGTTCTACTGTAATCCCTAAAATATTGAGGTTTGTTTTCTAGACTATCTCCTATGTCTCTAGTCATGTTCAGAAAGGGTTTTGGTATGATCCTTGGTTCAAAAGAGGGAGAATAAATTCTGTGTGCTTTGCCCTTGCATTTAGAATTTTGAAAGAAAATTTCCAGTGAATAGGATGATTTGGCACCATTTATTTGAGCGACTAAATGTGGGCAAAGATTTCACTATCTCATCAATGAACCGAGGCATCTTTCATACAGAAAAAATTCGTACTCCGAGCTGATTGTTGTTTCATCTGGGAAATGGCTGGGTGCTAAAAGATTAAATTAATAAAATAGTTTAAGAGCAAGTTCCTTGGATTGATTTCTAATATTTGCTTTGTTTCAACATGAATTCTCCCTTGCTTGTTTTTGTTAAATCGGTGAGGGAAATGCAGAAGCTTCAGAATGATTTAGACAAATTGGTTGAGTGACAGAAATAGCTTAATATGATAAATGTAAGATTATCCACTTTTAAACAGAAAAACAGATTATTATCTGAATTATGTTATACTTATCTTTTCCAAGTCATTTCCTGAGTCTCCTTGTTTACCCAGTTTTGATGAAAGCAAGCATTTGCAGGGGTGGGGAGGAGGAAGTTGAACAGGTTGAACGTCCATTATCTGGCCCTCTGTGGTCCGGCAACTCCCGTGGTCTGGCAGAAAGTGCGGGACTTGAACCCCTGTCCCGATCACTGGCGCTGTAAAGGTTGCATCTGCTGCGATCAGGACCGGGGGTTGAGTCCTGCGCTGTCTGTAAGGAGTTTGTTCTAACAGTGGCAGATTCACCCTTTACAGTGCCAGCGATTGGGACTGAAGTTCGAGTCGCATTCTGTGTGTAAGGAGTTTATACTAACATCCCTATTGCTGGCATTGCGCTAACTGCTACACTAACCACGTTGCCTACATTTTCCTGTTTTAAGATTTGTTCTACCTTTGATATGTTTACATAATGGGTTCCCTTAGTGGTCGATTTCTGTTTTCTGGCATTTTCTGTGGTCTGGCAATGGCCAGGTCCTGACATTGCTGGATTAAAAGGGTTCATCCTGTAGTTAGGAAGGTAAGTGGTATGCTGGCCCTCATTGAAAATGGATTTGAGTACTCAGGGCCTTGATGAGATTCTATCTACTTTGTGTTAAGTTTTGGTTTCCTTGTCTGAGGAAGAATGCTCTTGTCATAGAGGAGTGCAAAATATATTGTAAGACAAATTCTCAACATGGTGGGACTGACAGATTAAATTGGACAAAATCGTGAAGGGCCAAATGGCCTATTCCTATTTTCTCTTACTTATCAATTGATCATATAAAAATAATCTAGATAATTTTTCTCTGGCATCAATATTCTTCATAAAATTATCAATACTCTTGATAAAATTATTGTGACCAAATGTTTATTATTAGAAATTCTAATTAGCTATTAAAAATGCCACTGGGTGTGATTTTTAAATTATGTTGCAACTGTGAAGTATCTCATCAATTAAGATCTCATTTAAAGGAGGATTGCTAATTCCGAAGGATGTGTGTGGTGAGCAGACATTGCTGGGCATGCTAGTGTGCGCGTTTCCTATTGTTTTCTGTGATTTGCTTTCAATTTTTAAAAGAAATGAATTTTGGCATCAGAAAGCATGTTTTGCACTTCAGGTTGAAATAGAGGATATTTTTGACCTAGGTCAGGCGATGCCTTAAACAAAAATTTTATTTTCCTGCCTATAATTTTGCACATACCGATATTTTGTTTATTGACAAATGTATGGCTTTTCATCGCTGCCTTATCACTGACCAATGAATACCTTAAAGAAATC
This sequence comes from Narcine bancroftii, assembly GCF_036971445.1. Taxonomy (NCBI): domain Eukaryota; kingdom Metazoa; phylum Chordata; class Chondrichthyes; order Torpediniformes; family Narcinidae; genus Narcine; species Narcine bancroftii. Next base: position 21,919,392 of record NC_091479.1, on the reverse strand, counting down.
TGATTAGTAGCCACGTGAAGCAAACTGAACATTTCACGTTAATTGCCAGTTTATAGTTTTATTAGTGAAAACGAAACAGCTACTTTGTAGATAGGTGCCTTTTTTTTTCTGTCTTAATCAGTTAATGCTGTGACATTCAACATTTGGATAATGTAGTTTGCTTTTATAAAGTAAAACTCAGAACAACAGGAAGAACTCAGCAGGTTAACGTTTTGGTCGAGAACCCTGCATCAGACATTTAAAGTGCATATTGGGTATCTCAGTGATCTCCAAAATTACAATGATCTGACTTACGGCTTTTCAAAGATACGATGGCTCGAATCTGTACTGTACTTTCAATTTTGGCTAGGCTATGATGTTCGTTGTCTCCCGACAGCGCTGTATCAGTCCCCACACTGATCCCACTGCCTTTTTTCGACAAATTGGTGCCGGAATGTTGAGGACTACCTATAGTTAAATTATTATTATTAGTGTGGTGGTTATTGTACAGCAGATGGAGCAGCATTTTGAGATGAATAAGAACCATAAGACCATGATAGATTGGAGCAGAAATAGATGATTTGGCCCATTGAGTCTATTCTGCCATTTAAATCATGCTTGGTCTATTCTTCCTTTCATGGCTGCTATGCAACCTGCTGCATTTATGAATTTCATTTGGCCCCAGTGTTTGCAGACTTCCTTTCAACCCCTTTTTCTTCCTCCTTCTTATAACCTTCCAAGCCCTAACTAATCAAGAACCTAATAACCTCTGCTTTTAATCTACCCAATGACTTCATCTTCATTGTTATCTGTGGCAATGAATTCCACTAATTCACCACCCTCTGGTGAAGAAATTTCTTCTTGTCTCTGTTCTAAGAGGACATCCTTTTATTCTGAAGCTGTGCCCATGGGTCCTAGACTTTTCCACTACTAGAAATATCTTCCCCACATCCACTCTATCCAACCCTTTCAATATTTGATACTTTTCAATGAGATCCACCCTCCTTCTTCTAAAAATCTATTGAGTACAGCCCCAGAGCCAGCAAATACTCTTCGTACGTTAACATTGGGATTATTCTTAAACTTCCTCTGGATCCTATCACATCTAGCCAGCACATCCTTCTTTAGATATGGGGTCCAATACTGCTCACAGTATTCCAAATATACTCTGAGCAATACCTTGTCAGGGTTCAGCATTACATCTTTGCTTTTATATTCTAGTCCTCTCAAAATGAATGCTCACATTTCATCTGCCTGCCTCACTACCAAGTTAACCTTTAGGGAATCCAACACTATGATTCCCAAGTCCCTTTGGACATCTGCTTTCTGAATTTCCTCCCCAATAGAAATAGTTGCACAATTTAAAAAAAAACATATGCACGCAATTTATAAAGGAGCATGGGAAAATCTACTGCAAATATTGATCTACAGCAGTGGATTTCATACATTTTCTTTCATTCACATAGCACTTTAAGTAATCCCTATGCCATATGTGCTCTGTGATTAGTAAGGGATTACTTAAGGTGGTATCTGAATGAGGAAATAAAAGTTGCTCTAGACCTAATTGTTTCTGAAATATTTTGCTTGAAAAATATTGTCATTGGCCCTTTTCCTTTGGAGTTATGAAATCGTGCACATAACGAGTCAATGAGGGACGATTAAAGCAGTGAGTGGTTTTCAAACTTTTTTTTTTCACTCACGAACCACCTTAAGTAATCCCTTACTAATCACTGCTATCTATCATTGGGGGCTGGTGATCGATAAAGAAAGATAACATTGAGGGCTTCAGACTGTTCACACTGAGGACAAGCCCATATACAAGCTTGCTCACAGCATGAGGAGACTAGAGACTCCTGTGGACAGCTGAGAGCAGGGCAGTGGAGGCTGGTTTTTAATCACACTGCCACTCCCTAGCACTAATTTCCTCTCCCTTAATATCTGAAGGACTGTCAGTAACTGTCTTGAATACATTCAATAACAGAGCATTCACACCCTCTTTCTGTGGGGTTCCAGATTCAGTACCCTTTGAATCATACTTTTTATCTTATTCATGAATGATTAAGCCCTATTTTGAAAGACCAATAGCCCCCCCACCCCCACATCATCTCTTGATCTCCTCCCAGCAGCATGCCCACCTAATGAAATGCTGAGTCTAGTTGGGGATGCATTACTATTTCACCACCAGCTCATTTCATCTCCAGCTCCAGCTATTTCATCTACACCTCACTGCAGACTTCTGGGATCATGCATAGACATCCAAGATGGGCTCAACCCCAAGTGCCCTGCTGGCCAGGTATTCCCTAGTGAACTACTAGCTGTCAGCCAGATTGATTCAGCCTTTAACCTTTGCTGTACAATTGCAGCTCAATCTGACAAATCAGAGAAGTACTGGGAATGATACCTTGCTGGGTTGGTGCTGGACCCAGCCACACTTTGTGATTGCCCTCCCCTCTCCATGAGTGGCCCACGACAGCAGAGAGAAGGCAGCGGGACAGCGGTATTGTTAAAAAAATTTCTGTTGCCCTCATATGTTTTGTCCAAGTTTTAAATGCTTACTGGTTAATACACCAAAAAAAACACTGTACACAAACACATCCATTCCCATCATGGTGCTGGTATGCCGGATTGCCCCTCTTACATAGACGGCATTCTGGCAGACAGCGTTCCGGCGCTGTTTCTGTGCCTGCTGCCAGAAAAAAAGCCATGACTGGAATGACCCCACCATTCTGTGTCGGTGATTTTTAGACAGCAGGCGTAGCTTAAAAAAAAAGCTGCAAATATCCTGGAATGAAGTGGATGTGTAAAATGTGAAACCAGCAGGACAAGATTGTCAAAGCTTTGCTTGTTAGGATGATGTGGCCTGACAAAATACTTACCTCCTTATTGTCCCAATCTAGTCAACAAGTACAGTATGAAATTTTAGTACCCACCCACAATTTTCTTGGTTGTCCTGTTTGCCCATTGTCAGTTTGTAAGCTACCATTTTGTTTTTGTCTGATTAACTTTGAAGGTTGGGAACAAGTTCAAGGAAATTAGTGTTGAGAAGACATTGGCCCTGACCTCTCAGTGATTTACTTTTGAATGAGTCCTACTTGTCGCCTGAAAGTAGATGCTGGCAAGTCGACTTTTGCCATGCTATTTAAATTGGCATTCATTTCAGCTGTTCCCCTTTCCACAAATGCTGCTTGACTGATTGTGTTCAGAGTTTCTTGGGGAATGTGCCTTTAAAATGACAAATGCATATTTTCCAAGAGTCCAAATTTTGCATAAAATCTTTTGCTGTTTGTTTGGATGGATGTAATTTTTTAAAATCCGTTTTCCAAAGAATTGCTCGTATCTATTTTCTGAGACTAATGCAAAACATTCCTTCTTCTTTTGATTTTGATTAAGTTTGCCTTTCCTCTTTCTAGTTTGAGTTCTTCCCTAAAAAGTGAATTTCAGATGAACAGAGATCTGCCACACCAGTGGTTCTCAACCTTTTTCTTTCCACTCACATCCCTCTTTCAAGTGTTGCCTAGGCCATCGGTGCTCTGTGATTAGTCAGGGATTGCTTAAGGTGGGATGTGGGTGAAAAGAAAAAGGTTGAAAACCACTGTTTTAATCTTACCTCATTGACTCGTTACGTGCACGGTTTCAGAACTCCAAAGGAAATGGGTCAATGACAATTTTTCTCAAGCAAAATATTTCAGTAACCATTGGGTCTAGAGCAATGGTTCTCAACCTTTTTCTTTCCACTCACATACCTCTTTCAAGTGTTGCCTAGGCCATCAGTGCTCTGTGATTAGTAAGGGATTGCTTAAGGTGGGATGTGGGTGAAAAGAAAAAGTTTGAAAACCACTGTTTTAATCGTCCCTCATTGACTCGTTATGTGCACGGTTTCAGAACTCCAAAGGAAATGGGTCAATGACAATTTTTCTCAAGCCAAATATTTCAGTAACCATTGGGTCTAGAGCAGTGATTCTCAACCTTCTTACTCACATCCCACCTTAAGCAATCCCTTACCAATCACAGACCTTTATGGCATAGGGTGCACTGTGCTGCACCTATTTGCTTTTTAATGAAGCTCCATAGTTCTCCAGCAACAGACATTCTGTGCTATATGCATGCTACTAAATCTTTCCCTTTCCCATGCAGTGCAGCAGTTATTTTTGCTACCATTTCCTACCTTCAAGTCTTGACTGAGAGCTTATTGTCAAATACATAGTTATGATGTTCAAGTACAATGAAAGTCTTACCTACAATTACGTACCCCAATAACAATTTAAGAATGAATGAACTTGCAACCTAATTAAAGTGTGGGTGCCACCTACTGACTCTTGAAAACTTCACAATCGATGAAAATCTCTTGCAATAGAATGTGCAATGCATAATCTGTTTAATAGCATCAAATTCAGTGAAATATCGAATCATATAAATCTTGAGCAAAGAAACTGGCCTCCAACAGCCCACCTGATTCTTGCTGACAGCAATGCCTTTTTATGCTATTCTATTTGCCAGTGTTGGGTCCATCTCCTTCTGCTTCTCTCTTGTCCAAGTGCCTGTCTAAAAGCCTTGTTAGCATTGTGAAGGTACCTTTGGAAACTCATTTCAAATATTCACCACTATCTATATGGAAACACTTATCCTTCAGATCTCCTTTAAATATCTCCCTTACTTGGGTCCACTAGTGGTAATAACAATAATGAGTTTATTGACATGCACATAAATACAATTATTAATTCTTAGCCGCTGAACATTTACCTATGTAAAAAAAAACGCCAATTCCAATAGTATACGTTACCCAATAGAAAAGGGTAATAAATATAAAAGGTAATTATTATGTACTAGACCAGCAGCAATGGAAATTTACCACGGCAATGGTATATTCAAAACAATATTTTTAAATTAATTATTAATAACATAACACCTCTGAACTCTACTACGCGCAAATGTATATGTGTGTATTAAAACCCAAACCATTACAGTTTAAACTTGATTTTGAAGAGATGATTTTAAAGTTCCTTCCCAGAAAGCTCTTGTGTTGAAACTCAAAATCTTTACTGCTGTTCAAAAGCAATTGTGGAGTAAGTGTGAGGCATCAGATTTCTTTAAATTGTTGCTCAAAAGCAATTGTGAAGTATTTTGATACATCAGGTCATCAGACCTCTTTAAAACTCACGAATTCCTTGTAGAATTGTTTTCAGAACCATCTTTCTTCATAGCAGTGATATTTTGTTCTGGAGGTTTCGGAATCTGTTCCACACGATGAATCTGCCCTCTTTTCAAAGAGACAGTGAAGTGGCTATTTTCTTCCACAATGATTTCACAAACCTAGGCAAGGGCTGAACAAAGTAACCACCTAAAAATGGTTATGTTTCAAACGCAAGATTACTCTTGCTTTCTTGTTCAAAAGGGGGCTTTTCCATGGACACAATGAGGCTGCCCTCTATCTTAAAGAGACAGTCAGAAGTGGTCTTCCTCATTCAAAAGCAACTTGTTCTGTGTTCTCCTTTTGATAAGGAGTAACATGGAAATAGTACCTTTTCTGGCAACTGTATCTTCAATCCTGCCTTCCCCATAGGATGGTCAACTTCTGGTTTCAAATCAGTAATGTGATTTGAAATGTCTGATCACATGACACATGACATCATTTCTGTCTTTGAAGTTCATAATGCCTTCTTCAAGATTATAAATCGTGAGCCAATGGACTCCAGCCTGTCTGCAGAGATCATTGGATCAAGAACTTATTTGAAAAGCTGCCATCTCTCAGTAATTGAATGAAGCATTCAATTCTAATTTTTATTGCTATTTTTTCCAAATGCTTCAACTCTGAAAATGGCTTGCCTTCGCAAAGAATTGTGTGTGTCTGTGTATGACCCTGTATCCAACCCACACAATAACTTGACTAAGGTATATAAATATATAAAAAAACTAAAGATAACTAACACAATTCCGTCACATAACATTCACAGTTACAATAATACAAGAAAAAAGTGGCACTTTAATAGTATGCCTTTTTGTGATGATGGAATAGTTTATGGTGAGGGTAGTTAAGGGGGGGGTGGGGTCAAGAGTCTGATAGTTGTTGGAAAAAAAATCTGTCCTTGTACCTTGAGATCGGGCTTCTGTACCTTCCAAATGTGGTACTGAGAAATAGTTGAGACAAAGATGATGGGGGGTCCTTTATGATGTTGGCTGCCGCCTTGGGGTATTGCCTCAAGTTGATGCCTTCAGTGCAGGACTCTCCTGTCCTGTCAAAAAAAAAAGGTGCTGACGATCGATCCTACCTATCCCCCCTCGTAGTTCTATAAACCTCCAGAAAGTGACTGCTCCATGAAGAAGAAAAACCCAATCTCTATTCCAGGCAACATCTTGTGAAGCTTTTCTGCACTTTCACTTTTGATGCTACATACTTCCTGCAATGTGGTGACCAGAACTGTATAAAGTACTCAAGTGTGGTTTAACTGATGTTTTGTACTGTTGCAACATGTGTAGCCTTTATTATTCCATGATCCAATTGTGATGATAAAGGGCCTTCAACTTGAAATATTTCCTTTTCTCTTCTCACAAACACAGCCTAAACTGAATATTTCCAGCATTTTCTGTTTTTATTTTGGGTTTATAGCATCTACAATTTTTTTTGACATTTTAAACTACAAATACACGATGTTATCTAGTAACAGGAAATTATAGGCCAGTGAGCTTGACGTCAGTAGGTAAGTTATTGGAAGGTGTTCCTAGAGATTGCTATACAAGTATTTGGATAGTCAACATGGCTTTGTGTGTGGTGGGCCGTGTTTAACTAATCTTGGAGTTTTTCCAAGGAGGTTACCAGGAATATTGATGAAGGAAAGGCTGTGGATGTTATCTATATGACTTTAGTAAGGCCTTTAACAAGATCCCACATGGGAAGTTAATCTGAAAATATCAGTTGCTTGGTATTCTTGGTGAGGTAGAAAACTGGATTAGACAGGAGAAGCCAGAGAGTGGTAGTGAAAGATTGCCTCCTATACTGGAGGTCTGTGAATAGTGGTGTATCTCAGGGATCATTGCTGGGTCCATTGTTGTTTATCTACCCAGATCATTGATCTAGATAGCAATGTGGTAAGTTTGGAGTTGACACAATAATTGGAGGTGTAGTATATGGCAAGGAAGTCTTTCAAAGCTTGCAGAGGGATCTAGATCAGCTGGAAAAATGGGCTGCAAAATGGCAGAGGGAATTTAATGCAGACAAATGTGAGGTTTAGTATTTTGGAAAAATAATCAAGGGTAAAACATGATGAGTAAAGGTTAGGGCACCGAGGAGTGGGGTAGAACAGAGGGATCTGGGAATACAGATACATAATTCCTTGAATGCAGTGTCATAGGTAGATAGGGTCATAAAGAGAACTTTTGGCACAATTTAAAAAAAAAAAAAAAAATTTAGGCATACTGCACGGGCCTTTTCAGCCCACGAGCCCATGCTGCCCAATAACACTCAATTGATCTTAACCCCAGGTATGTTTTGAACAGTGGGAGAAAACTGGAGCACTCGGAGGAAAACCATGCAGCCACAAGAAAAATGTACAGTCAGCGCTGGATTGGTCTTTTCATAAATCAAAGTATCGAGTAGAAGAGTTAGGATATTATGATAAAGTTGTATAAGAGATTGGTGCGACTCAAGGTGGAATATTGTGTGCAGTTTTGGTTACCTAACTACAGGAAAGATATCAATAAGATTGAAAGAGTGCGGAAAAGATTTACTAGGATATTGCTGGGACTTGAGCTGAGTTACATGGACCCTGGAAGAATGAGGGGAGATTTGAGAGGTGTACAAAATCATGAGGGGGTGTAGATTGAGTAAATGCAAGTAGGCTTTTTCCACTGAGGACATGGGTGAAAGGGGAAATATTTAAAGGGAACATTAGAGGGGACTACTTCACACTGAGAGTATTGGGAGTGTGGAATGAGCTGCCAGCTGAAGTGGTGAATGCAGGCTCAATTTTTACAATTAAGAAACATTTACACAGGTACATGGATGGGACTGGCTGCAGGCCAATGGGACAAGGCAGAATAATAGTTTGGCACAGACTAGAAGGGTGTAATATTCAATGTAGGTGAATTTGTCAGGAATTTAGGAGATTTGGCATTTTGATCAAATTTATTCAGATGAACAGAATAAACATCTGCAATTTATGGATTGTAATAAAATATATTGAACACTTGGGAGACACTGGTGTTCCAGTCAAACAGTAACTGTCTAATAAATCTAGTCTTCACTTTCACTGATGTTTTTTCCGTAATAATTGATGAAGGCTGAACTAATATTCATAGGACTACACTGCACAGTTGGAAAGCTAATGAGATTACATGCATTATAAATAAAATCGGTAAAATTGTACGTTGGGTTCAAGATGAGTAGAATTAAGATAAGAGAGTGATAGAGCACAGGGGAGAGAGAGTTTGGATTCACATGGCTAGAGATGAAATTGAGCAATTCTTCCAATTGTAAATTACCATTGATCAGAAACTGGATTAGACCAGCCTCACACAGGTCAGAGCCAGATAATGGTAATCCTGATTTATGACTTAATACAGTCAAATATTTTTAATTTACCTAAATGCCTATTGAACTGTCCAGGACAATACATTATGTTCCAATAGCAGTCTACTAACTGAAACAAAGGTGTATTATGTATAAATGCATTGTAGCAATTGTCTGACAGCCCAAGGCTTTCAATACTTGAAATGACAAGTGCACATTATCAACACAATCTCCAGATTCTAAGCCAAGGTGTTTTTATAGCTCCAATGAGCCAGGTTTGAATGTGGCAAGGTCTGTAAGGAGTTGGTACGTTTTCCCATCTGCATGGGTTTCCTCCAACCTTCAAAAACGTACGGGATTTTGTAGGTTAATTGGTACATTAGGACAGCACAGGCTCATGGGCCAGAAGAGTCTGTTACCATGTGTATCTCCACATTTAAAATAATAAGTTGAATGCCACCCTTATCTTGTAAGTATATTGTCATTCCTTCCTTTTCTTTAACTCAAATCCTGCAATTCCTGACCTGACTGCCATGTGATAGTTTAAAATGCTTACTTAGCAAGCATTTCCCATGTCTCATGAGTACACTTTATATCTTGCTACTCTTTGACAATCTTTCTCTATCCTAAAACAGCTAGTTTCCTCCTATGCATTTTACCTCACTGCCTATCTCACTTTATCTGAACAAGTCAGTAAGTCAGACTGATTAAAGACTCCTAGAAATGTAATCTGTCGTGCCAGCGCACCACCTAATTTGGAACCTCTTGAATTGCAGCTGATATAGTACAGATTGTACCTCTTATCCGATGCTCTGTGGTCTGGAAACTCCCATGGTCTGGCATGTTTGAATCTGCCACTGTTAGTGCAAACTCCTTACAGACAGTGCAGGATACGAACACCAGTCCCAATTGCTGGCACTGTAAAGGTGTTGCACTAACTGTGCTCCCCCCACAGTATTTCCTGTTTTAAGCTTTGTTCTACCTTTGCTATGTTCACATAGTGGATTCCCTTAGGGGTCCTTTTCTGTTTTCCAGCATTTTCAGTGGTCCAGCAATGGCCAGGTCCCAACATCGCTGGGTTAAAGTGGTACAACCTGTAGTACAATTGAAATCTGATAGTAGCGTGGCATCCTTTCTGGCTATGGTGTCTTTCGACATAATCACTAAGGGTTTTGTGCTTAATTACACCACCATTTTGTCTTATCGGTCTTCATTTTAAATTATGGGTTACAGCAAGCACATTGGCCTCCATCAGTTAGAATATTGAGTATAGAAGTTGGGAAATCATGTTGAAGATGTACGAGACTGGTGAGGCCCCATTTGGAGTATTGTGTTCAGGTGGAGTCGCTGCTACAAGAAAGATGTTGTCAAGCTGGAGAGACTGCAGAGAAGATATTCAAGGAAGTTCATGCTAGAATTTGGGGTGACTGGTGAGGTCCCAGTTGGAGTATTGTGTTCAGGTGGAGTCGCTGCTACAAGAAAGATATTGTCAAGCTGGAGAGACTGCAGAGAAGATATTCAAGGAAGTTCATGCTAGAATTTGGGGTGACTGGTGAGGCCCCAGTTGGAGTATTGTGTTCAGGTGGAGTCGCTGCTACAAGAAAGATGTTGTCAAGCTGGAGAGACTGCAGAGAAGATATTCAAGGAAGTTCATGCTAGAATTTGGGGTGACTGGTGAGGCCCCAGTTGAAGTATTGTGTTCAGGTGGAGTCGCTGCTACAAGAAAGATGTTGTCAAGCTGGAGAGACTGCAGAGAAGATATTCAAGGAAGTTCATGCTAGGATTTGGGGTGAGGATGAGAGGTGATTTCTTTGAAGTGTACAAAATCATGAGCGGAATAGATCAGGTGAATTCAGATCATCTTTTGCCCAGATTCGGAGAGTCAGTAATGAGAGGACATGGGTTTAAGTGAGGGGAGAGAGATTTTACAGGAACATAGAAAACTAGAGCACAGAAAGCAGGTCATTTGGCCCTTCTAGTCTTTGTCGAAGCATCATTCCTCTAGTCCCACTGATCTGCATCCTCCAGACCACACCCATCCCTGTATCTATCCACCTATCATTGAGAGGTAATTTATTTTTATGCTGAGGGTGGTTGGTGTATGAAATGAGCTACCAGAGGCAGGTGTTATTGCAATGTTCAAGAAAAAAATTAGATGGGTGCATGCATAGGATTAGTTTGAATGGATATGGGACTAGTGTGGGTGTGATATTTTGGTTGGTGTAGGCAAGTTGGGCCAAAGGGGCCAGTTTCTGAATGATTCTATGACTCTATGGATATTTAAACCTGTGAAAATGTAAAAGAAAATTCCGGAATGTTTTCATGAATGTCAAGAATTGTTTGCTTTGCTCTCATCAAGATTCCAGAGAAGTGGCATTTATCCCATTCCTCTTCGCTCTTTTCTCCCCCCCCCTCCCACCCTCCTCCTCCAGTATTTTGATTTAAACAATTTTTTTAAATTTTGATGAGGACGGAGAGGAAAATGAGCACATTTTCTTTAGAAATGAATCTGCACTGTTTGAAATGTCTATGTATCCTGAAGGCTTGTATCAATGTGATTGAGGAATTACAAGGATGGCCTGGTGCACTAAATCTTGAATGAGTTGGCTTAGTCCTACATTGCTTGTTAAGGTTTCCCTGCCCTCATTTATCTTTCTGCTGTAGTTGCTAGATTAATTTTGGGACCTGATTAGTTATAATCAATGGATCACATCCGGACTCTTGCGGTGCTTCTGTGGGAATTTGTTTGTGCAGCATGAGTCATTCTTGATTTGAATAATAAACCTCTTGAACCCAGCTGTAAAGTTGAGCACAAAACATCCTTTAATAAATGACAAACTTGAAAATACTGTATTATTACTGATGAACGTGATCCAGTCTCTATAACATGTCCTCTCCACCACAGTTCAGCATTTTCTGCGGACAGACACTGCAAAAGGAAGCTGATGGAAAGTTCATCCATGAACAAGTATTTGAAGCTTAATGTAAGTACAGAGCACAATTAATGGCGCCGTATTAATTGGAACATTCATTTGGCAAGATTAGTTCTTGTGTCAATCATTTTGTTTGCTCAATAAACATGATTGGCTAGGCAATGCCTTTTTTTAACTGAATGCCAAGGCATTGACAGTACTTGAAAAAGATTACTTTTTGCACATACAGATTTGCTTGTCTTTTTTTCATGCTGTTCTCAAGATTCTTTATCCTATCTATTGTGTGACTATATATTGCTGACTTTAAAGTATTTCTGGAAAATGTGTTAATGATAAATGTCACTCAATGTCACCAAAACTAAGGAACTGATTGTTGACTTCAGGAAAGGAAAGCCAGAGGTGTACGATCCAGTGATCATTAGGAGATCAGAGGTGGAGAGGGTGAGAAAATATAGGTTCTTGGGAGTCACTATCTCAGAGGATCTTTCTTGGACCCAACACACCAATGGCATCATGAAGAAAGCATATTAGCTCCTCTACTTCCTCAGGAGCTTGTGGAGGTTTGGTTTGACTCAAGAAACCCTGGCAAATTTCTACTGAGGTCTGGTGGAAAGTGTGCTGTCTGGCTGCATCATGGTCTGCTGTGGGAACAACACAGGACATCACAGACAAAACTCTCCCCACTATTGAGCACATCTACAGGGAACGCTTGTGTTGGAGGGAAGCAGCAATCATCAAATACTCACCCAGCCAGCACATGCTCTCTTCTCGCTGCTACCATCAGTAAAGAGGTCCAGGTACCACAAGACCACCAGGTTCAGGAACAGCTGCTCCCCCCCCCCCCCCCCCCACCATCAGACTCCTCAACAACAAACTCAATCAGTTACTCATTTAAGACCTCGTACTCATGTACTTTATTGATTTTCTTTTGTTCTCTCTGTATTGCACAGTTTACATGTTTATGCTGGGTACAGTTAATTTTTGCACTACCAATTAGTGGTGATTCTGCCACACCCACAGGAGAAAGGAATCTCGGTTGTATGTGATGTCATGTATGTACTCTGACAAGAAATCGGAAATCTGAAAAACCATTATGAAATCAGTAATTGAAAAGGATTCAAACCTGACCTGCATGGTTGGGTGATTTTCTTTTAGGGATTTATGGTAAGTGCAAAAGAACCAGAATCTGTCCTGCTCTAGCTCTGGGAACCTTGTAATGTCTGTATAAGGAATAAGGGAGTATTTAAGTCTGAGGTGGATTTATTTTCTAACCTTTGATTTGTGCATCAAAAAAATGGCAGTGATGAGAGATCGGCATTTGACCTAATGTGACATTGTTCTATCAGCAAAAACAAATCAGTTGCTCGAGTAGTCATATGGTATTCATCAGGCCCTTCAGTCCAACTCATCCATGCCAACCAAGTTGACATTCTGGGCAAGTCCCATTTACCTATATACGTCTAAGCCCTCCCATCTATAAATCTGTCCAAATGTCTTTTAAATGTTATAATTGAGCCTGCCCTATAGTTTCCTCTGGCAGCTTGTTCCAGATATGGACCGCCCTCTGAAAGAAAATGTTCCTTCGGTCCCTCTTAAATCTCTCACTTTAAACCTATTCTCTCTAGTTTCAGAATCGTCTAACATGGGGGGAGAAGACCATAAGCATTTACCATATCAACACCCCTGATGATGTTATAAATCTCTATAAGGTCTCCTATGTTCTAGGGAATAAAGACCCAGCCTATCCAATCTCTTCCTATAATTGAAGCCCTCCAGTGCTGGTGGATCTTGGTGAATCCCTTTTACTCCATTTCCATCTGGTATCCTAGCTTGATCTAGACTGCTTATTTTAAAATTATTTAAAGTTATGGCCTTTGAGTTCAACGTGCTTCCCCCACTGACACTTCACTTGCCTTATCTTGTTCCCTCCGAGGAGGTTCAGAACTGTCGTCTCTGGTAGGTCCCCAATCTATTTGTCCATTTATGGACTGGAGGGAGTCTCCTTTTTCTGGTAAACCTGCTTCTCATTCTTCACCTTTTTGCACAGGTAACTATATCTCAAATGTAAAAGACAATTGGGTGAGACTGTGTGATGTGCATTTTTTCCTCTAGTTCAATGTACTTTTGTTCCAGAATGTTATTAATTATTGATGGACTGTATATTTTGATGGCATGTTCTCACAATTTAAAAGAATCAATGTTCTAAAATCTGGGACAAGATTTGGACTCGATTAATTTGTAGTAACTAATTTTTACCAGGGTGCTGTTCTTTGGCTATAACTGTTCATGCATCATTAGATAACTGAATCACCCAACTAATAGATCACTAAACTGTTCAACAGGGGGGAACGTCTGCCATTTGTGCTACAGGACTTCGGAACCTTGGGAACACCTGTTTTATGAATGCCATCCTCCAGTCACTTAGGTAACTGATATAGCATTCTTCTTTCTTATTCAATCTTTTTATTAACATATTAAACAATACATAAGGAGAATAGAATGCAGGAACGAATAGTAAAAACTGAAACATCAATATATGGCAATACATCTTTGGCTTGGCTTCACGGCCGAAGATTTAAGGAGGGGTAAAGTCCACGTCAGCTGCAGACTTGTTTGTGGCTGACAAGTCCGATGCGGGACAGGCAGACACGGTTGCAGCGGTTGCAAGGGAAAATTGGTTGGTTGGGGTTGGGTGTTGGGTTTTTCCTGCTTTGTCTTTTGATAGTGAGGTGGGCTCTGTGGTCTTCTTCAAAGGAGGTTGCTGTCCGCTGTACTGTGAGGCGCCAAGATGCACGGTTTGAGGCGAGATCAGTCCACTGGCGGTGGTCAATGTGGCAGGCACCAAGAGCTTTCTTTAGGCAGTCCTTGTACCTCTTCTTTGGTGCACCTCTGTCTCGGTGGCCAGTGGAGAGCTCGCCATATAACACGATCTTGGGAAGGCGATGGACCTCCATTCTGGAGACGTGACCTACCCAGCGCAGTTTGATCTTCAGCAGCGTGGATTCGATGCTGTCGGCATCTGCCATCTCGAATACTTCGATGTTGGAGATGAAGTCGCTCCAATGAATGTTGGTGGAAGCGTTCTAGGAGCCGTAGGTGATGCCGGTAAAGTCCCATGATTCGGAGCCAAACAGGAGTGTGGGTATGACCGGCTCTGTATACGCTAATCTTTGTGAGGTTTTTCAGTTGGTGGTTTTTCCAGACTCTTTTGTGTAGTCTTCCAAAGGCACTATTTGCCTTGGCGAGTCTGTTGTCTATCTCGTTGTCGATCCTTGCATCCGATGAAATGGTGCAGCCGAGATAAGTAAACTGATTGACTATTTTGTGTTTGTGTGCCCGATGGAGATGTGGGAGCGCTGGTAGTCATGGTGGGGAGCTGGCTGATGGAGGACCTCAGTTTTAACATTATAACATATTGAACAATATTGTCCCTTTCTCCTCAATTTGGAATATTCAAAAAAGAGGGGAAAAAAATTAATTAAAACCCCATCTAACCTACCAAAATAAACAAAGCAACAAAAAAAAAAGACTGGGCACCCTGAACTGAGAGTTCACTACAACAGATCAGTACAAACTATTTATCTGGTCCTTGCCAAAAAAAAATTCAGAACCGTCTGGAAGGTAAAGTCAAAATACAAATGAACTCGTATGAAAACAGTTTATAAAAGGATGCCAAGTCTCTTCAAACTTAAGAGAGATGATATAGCATTGGGATATTAATCTGTCTTATGGATAGGCTGAGTCTTTGCTATTTGTACTAAGCCATTGAATGTTGATGCTTTTTATTGCAATTGTGTGTATCTAAGGTCCTGCTTTAGTGAGGTCCACTGAGATGATGCAGTAACAAGCCAGTGAAAAGTAATTGAAGTAATTGCAAATAGAGACAGATGCCGTGATTATAGTTGCAAAACACAAAAGTGTTGGAGAAACTGCAAATGTTGATTTTTTAAAATCTAATTTTATATTTTTTCAAACAACTGATCACTTTTTATTGTTGTGATATTGCGACGTAACACACACAACATACGTCAACTTTTCCCTGCTGTAAAGGCAAGCAGAGTTGCCATTAGCATTATGCAAGCTGATTGTTTTACAGACTTTCCCAGTGGGAGTTTTCTTTTTTTCATATATTGGAGGGCTAATATTGCACTTGACAAGGGGTTGGATTGTATTTCTGTCAATGTTTTTGTAGGAGAGCTGATCAGTCAAAATTGAAAAGCAAAAAACTGCATGTACCATAAATTTGAAATAAAAACACAATACTGGGAATATTCACTTAATCAGGCAGCATCTGTGGAGGGAGAACCAGTGAATGTTTAATGCTCATGACATTCCACCAGAAGTAAGAAGTGAGTAAAGCAAGTGTGTCTCGGTGTAGAGAGGGCGAGGGGTGAAGAGAATTGATTAAATGTCTCTGTGAGATGGAGATTGACCAGGTGACACATTTGCTTCTGGTGCCACGAGAGGAATCTGTGATGTCTCAGAGGATGCATAGATAGGGGAAGAACAATGAAGGCAGCTGAAGAAGGAGATTCTGAGGAATTAACAATTCTGTGCAATCCAAAGTAAAAACAAAACCCTGCTAATTAATGGGCTTTTATGGATAGAAAAAGTGAGTTAATATTACAGCTGGATGACTTTATCTCAGAGCTAACCACTTCTGTCATAAGTGGGAAAGGCTGGTTAACTGATGTTTGTTGACTTCAGTGAGTCCTGGCGCCTATACGACATGCTGCTCCACAAGCTCGTCCTAGCCTTCATTGTCGTAGATATCATGGAAGATAGACAATGAAAAGTGGAGTTTCAAGTTGAGCCAGAGTACTGACTACATTATGAGGCTCGCTGAACACCATTTAAGGTCATCTTGAACTCAGAGTTTAAATGAATGACAGAGAATCTCATTGAGAGAAATAATTTTTTTTAGCAGCTTCTGACAGGGTAAATGCAGAATTGATGTTTTCTCTCTCAAGTGTCTAAAATCTTGGTCTCAGTATTAGGGGGTCAACCCTTCAGAACAAAAGAGGAAAAAGTTTTCATCCATCTCTACTCAAGTGGTGCGGATCTCCTTTCAATCTCGGAGTTAAGTCAAAGGTTTCTGACGTTAAGGGAATTGAAGGATACGAAGTTGGTGCGGGAAAGTGTCACTGAGGTCAAAAATCAGCTCAAACCTCGTTGAATATTTTTAAGTGGTTGAAGGTCAAAGTAATGTGGACATTATTAAAATAAACCTTTTTGCTCATTATTTAAGGTGGAGATAAATATGCTAAGATGGTTGTGTTAGACCACACATGTCAAACTCTGGCCCGCGGGCCAAATTTGGCCCGTGATATAATTATATTTGGCCCGCAAGATCATTTCAAAAATGTATTAGAGGTGGCCCGCCCTGCAGCGAGAGCCGATGCTGTTTTTTGGTAATGTCACCCCCACCATCCTCCCCCTTCATTGCACATCCTTCCCCACCCCCTAACTATCCCCTCCCCCCCCCTAAAACCACCCCCCTTAAAAGATGGCCAGAATATTCTCAAAAAGGAATCCAGAATGGTAAAGTTGCACAAACCTTCTGCTGGGAATCCTAACAACACCCGGGCATCAGATCCACGGGACGCGGAGGGAGCAAGAGTGTTGCAGGTTGACCGTGCAAACTTTGAGAATGGGGAAAACAAAATTGTAACACGAGAAGTCTGTCGATGTCATCAGCCGGCAAGCCAGTTGGAAGGCTCCCCGCACAACCAGTCACTTCTCCCACCTGCCGAGCGGTGCGGCGGATGGGCGAGCGCCTGTGATTTCCTGTCGGCGCGACGGACATGGCAGGCTGCGCGCGGCCCCCGCTGTTCCGCAAAGGCTGATCGGCAGCGCGCTGGGCCTGAATGGGTGGGTAAGCGGGTGGGCAGAGGGTGTAGGTGAGGAGTAATGGGCAGGGGAAGTTATGGTGGTGCGAGGGGCAGTTAGAGGGAGGGATGAGTAGAAGGAGGGGTGGATAGGGAAGAGGTAAAAGGGGAGGGGCAGGGCGAGTAGGGGAGGGGTGATTAGAGGGTGAGAGACAGGTAGAGGGAGGAACAGGTTGAGGGGAGAGGCAGTAGAGGGGCGAGTATAGGATGGGGTGGGTAGAGGCAGAGCGAGTGGAGTGAGGGGTGAGTAGAGGTTGGGTAAAGGACTGGTCAGGTAGAGGGATGGTGGGTCGAGGGTGAATAGAGGCCTAGAGCCTGAGGAGTGAGCAGGAAATGCTGAGTCCTGATGCAGGCCAAAATGGACACAGCCTGTGAATGCTGACTACATCTCCACAGGGACCAAACAGGTTTCCCTCAGGTCAAGCAAAGGGTGAACTTGAGCTACCTACTACTGACCTGTAACATTATCCTCCTAAAGTTATATCCTAAAGTTTAACATTACATATGTTGAAAGAAGAGAAAACATGCGGATGTTGTTGAAAATTTTCAATAAATATTTAGTTCGGCCCTCGACTTAGTCCAAGTTTTTAATTTTGGCCCTCCGTGAATTTGAGTTTGACACCCCTGTGTTAGACTAATAAAAAATGTAGGAAGTGCTTGGATGTAAGGAATGGTTAACTGAGCTAAATATTGCAGATGTCACATCACATTTGAAATAAAAGTGAAAAATTTGGAATGCTAAAGAAAAATGCCAGTGCTGCTACAGTGGAGAGCCGAGGCATGGCGCTCCTCTGGGGGGGGGGGGGGGTCAAAATGTCCAGTCTGACTACCGTCAACTCTGTACAAGCTTTAAATGGCCTGTTAAAGCAGTTGATGGTGGTTTATTTTAAAATCCTGTGACTGGGATCTGTGCCCGAGATGGAAACGGTTCTACTCAGCAGTGACCAATTATAAACTCTGGGGAGTAGCTGACAGGGGAAGGGCACCATGAAATGGAGAGACCACCCCCTGTTTGAGGAGAAGCAGAGGAGACAATCCTATGGGACGGTGGCCAAGGCAAGCTGCTGGTGATTCAAGGCAAGAAACCCACGTATGATGCGGGCTGAATTGGTACCAGGTATCAGATCCAGGATGCGAGAGGGTGCTGAGCGAGGACTTCCTGGTTGTGTTGGATCTGGAGCTTGGGCAGCTGATGGTTTAGACTGAAGTCTATGTGGCTGCGGGAGTACTGGAGGTGAATTTATGGATGCTCAGTGACTCGCAGGGGGGTGGGGGGGTTGGAGAGACTCTTTTGCTTTTCTGACTTAGAGGTGCCAGACAATTTCTGATGATGCCGAATCTTTGTCTGCCTTACAGTAGATAAAATAAAATTTTGTAATTTTTTTCTGTTTTATTACAAGAGAATAAAAGAATCGAATCAAATCATGTTTTCATGAAATGTCTGTGGTAAAGCAATGTTGACATGAAATGTTAACAGCTTCTGTTTCCAAGTTGTGCTATTTCCAGCTTTTCTTGTTTTTTTAATTTATAGCATTCCTTTCCATTTTGGAAATTGAGCATTTTGACCTAAAATTAGAATTTCTAACTGATTGCAATAATGGAACCTTTACTTTTTACCAATGTAATTCTACATGTAGAATGTAACATACATAAAATTCTTTAACTTTTGTCTACCGTAATGTCGTCTGCTCAATTATGTGGGTGCAAGAGACACTCACCACCCCCCCCCTCCCCCCCCCCCACCACCACTTTTCCTCTTTCTCACCTGCGAGAGCTTTAACTGTCAGTTCGCCCAGTGGTTACACCTTTTCTGGTTTACCTCTTCTAGTCACTCACGACTTGAACCAAATTTTGCATTGGTCTTTGAGTAGCTGAGGGCAGAATGGGTAATGTGTCATCTTCCCAATAGCATGTTAAATGCGGCCCTGCCAACTATCTTGTGGATGCAAAAAGTAAAATCCAATACGCAGTCACAGAAATATGATAATGTAACTTGCTATGGCCTATAGTTAGGAGACCAGAACTACACATAATACTTCAAATGCTCCATGTCCCTTTGCTAAATGGGCCCTCCTCACAGCTGCAGGCGAGGTGAGGAGAACCCTATCCAAGGTGAACCCACACAAGGTGACGGGACCAGACAAAATACCTGGCCAGAGACTGAAGGACTGCACAGACCAATTGAAGGAGATCTTCACGGACATCTTCAACACCTACTGCAGCAGGGTTCAAGACAGCCAGAATCATCCTGGTACCCAAGAGGGCAGTTAATGACTTCCGTCCTGTGGCATTGACCTCCACCATTATGAAATGCTTCAAGTGTCTGGTGGAACACTTTCCAGAGATGCTGAATCCATTTCAATGTGACTATAGAAGAAACTGTTCCACAGACGATGCTAAAGCCTTGTTGCTTCACTCATCCTGGCCCATGTGGAGAACGACACCTCATATGCCATCTTGTTGATCATTGATTTCAGCTTGGTGTTTAATACGATCGTTACCCTGGTCGAGAAGCTGTACTCACTGGGTCTCAACACTTTCTTTATAATTGGATCCTCGACTTCCTACAGTGGTTTGCTTAAGCTCCCCTTCCTTTTATTGGCTACTGATAATTAGCCAATGGAGGAAATTAACAAGCACGTACCTTTCCCGATGTTTTTTTTTAAAACACTCCTGTTCTCATTCAAAGTCCCGTGCTCTCAGCTTCTGTCAGGAAAACAGATTATTTGGGATGCTGTATATGCAAGCTACCAGTGTACAAATTAGCTGCATCATTGCAAAAGTATCTATTTGCTGTGTAGCACCTTGACGTTTGGATCAGAATGTGAATGGAAGCTGTGTAAATTAAAATAGAAATCTGGAAACACTCAGCAGGCTGGGCAGAACCTGTGGACAGAGAAGCAGTGTTAGCTTCACTGGAAGTCTGCCCTGAAGCCTTAGCCCTTTTTCCAATGGCATCCCAGTTCCTTCCTTTTTTTTCTCCTGCCAACACTGCAGTTCCCTGGTAGAAGAGTTCCGGAAAACTCTCTGCGCCTTATGGCAAGGAAGCCAAACTGCATTCTGCCCTGAAGCATTAGCCCTTTTTCCAATGGCATCCCAGTTAATTGGTTGTCCAGTGTCCCGGGATAGGAAGCCATTTATACTGTTTCCACTGGGCCATGTTGAACCGGGACACTGGATTCCACTGAACTCATCCCTGGGGATCAGAGAGTCTACCTTCGAATGGAGTGGATGGAAGCTGTCCTTTTTCCACTGGTTTAATCAGCATGCCGACGTCATTTGATGGGTGGAGGCCATCAATCCCCACCATGATTTGATGCCAGCATGCTAATTGTTTTCCTTTTGCATTGGACCTCTTAACTGGTTAATTCCCCATTAATTTCTGGGACAAAGTGCCAGTGGAACTGCTTCTCTTTCCACCTATTCTCCTGACATGAGTGTTTCCAGTAATTTCCCAGATTATTTTTCTTTGACTTGAATTATTTAGCAATGATGTATTTGAAAACTTTTAAGATGAAAGGTCTATCTTTAGAGGCAATAGTTGGTATAATTTTCGATGTGTTTTTTCCTCCTTGCAGTAACATCCAGCAATTCTGCTGTTATTTCAAGGAACTGCCAGCAGTGGAATTGCGTAGTGGTAAAACTGCAGGTAGAAGGACCTATCACACCAGAAGCCAGGGTGACAACAGTGTGTATGTGACCACTTTTATAAATTACAATATTGAATAATGCAGGCATAAGGGAGAAGTGGTTGGAAAATTATTTTAATATCAAAACTTGGGAAAAAAATAGCTAATACAGAAGAATGTTGCTTTTTAAAATCTAATATTGTCACAATTAGTATATTGTTCTTGTCTTGAAGGTAGATGGACTGAATTCATGTAATAAAGCTGCTAATTGGGAGTTTTAATAAGGGCTAACAGGTTTACAAGATTTGCTTTGCCCCATTCCCTTGTAGCCTTGAAAAAATATGAATCAGTTCGAAAATGTAAATTCTGTTTTTAATGCTGTGATTTGTATGTCTCAAGAGATTCCCAAAATATTATTTTAAATCAATTTTCATTGAGACGTTGCAAATATTCATGGGGGAAAAGGGTGGGAAGTGGAGCAAAATCCGTAATAGATTTTGTACTGAAGGATGTAAAATATTTTATGTGAAAATAAAGGAGTTGGTCAGACAGCTTTGTCTTTTCAAAAACATCTTTAACTTCCATGTTAAAGAAATTTGTCAACTTCATGCAATCGTTCGATTGGCAACTGATAGTATACTTTGGTAGTATTACTAATGTTCCTTCCTTTTTTTCTCCTGCCAACACTGCAGTTCCCTGGTAGAAGAGTTCCGGAAAACTCTCTGCGCCTTATGGCAAGGAAGCCAAACTGCATTCTGTCCTGAATCTCTTTTCTATGTCATTTGGAAGATCATGCCAAATTTCAGGTAGGCAGCAGATTACTTCTGTTTTGTCCAAAATAGATAATCAGCCTCTCTCAGTTCAATTACAAAATTGTAGGTGCTGTAATCCAGAGCAAAAAAGTCAACAGCTGGATATAGAAAATACTACAGCAAAAAATATTTTCATTCTCAAAGTTCAGATGTATTGTCAGACTACATATATGACATCACATACAATCCTGAGATTCATTTTTTTTGTTGCCCAGACAGAATTTCTACCTGTCAGTAGTGTAAATTGTACTCAAGAAAAAGATACTTGTACAAGAGAGAAATTTAAACAAACAAGGTGGCAATATTAGAATAGCAGTTAACACAATGCTGAGGGAGCACCAGCAAACCAGGGTTTGAATTTGAATCCAGAGGACCCCAAAGCCCAGCAGCAATCGAAATTCACCAAGACAAATGGTTACTTAAAGAAAAGTGACTTTTAATTTTCTTTAAACATAAAAAAACAGGATCAAACTTCAATTTATTACTATTAACTTAACCCCCTTCTAATTCTAAGCACATGTGTATATGTTCAGGAAAGTTCTTTAATTCACAGTCCAATCTCACTTCTCACTCCTCCAAGTTATGCTGTGCATAGAGTTGAACATTTATGAATCTTCACCAGGCTCTGGTGCTTAAAGGAAAATGGTAACCACTCAGGAAGGTCCACGTTGGTTTCAGAGGGAGATTCGTTGCTTGTTGGACACACACAAACTGATTCCCTCCGATCAGCCACTTCAGTGTCTTGCTGAAGAAACTTGCCCCATCATGGGTTTTCCAAATGATTACCTCTTCTTCCAGGTCACCACAGAGTTCCTCTTGTTTCCCTTATTTCAGGTGAAACACTCTAACCAGCCACTCCCTCTTGTAAGGACTACAAGGGTTTTTCAACAGGCTGAACTCAGAACTCACAACCCATCTTCAAAATAGGATTTTGAACAAACTGCCAACTTGTCGTGTTGCAGCCTCCAAAAGCCACTACAGAATACAGTTTCTCTCTCCATTCCTCTTCCACCCCCACCCCAGAAGAGAAATCCTGTTTGTTTCTTCCTCTCTCTCTGCTTGTAAAAACTAGAATCCCTTGCAGGGCTCCAAACCCAAACTTTGAGAAAAAGTCAACAGCTGGATATAGAAAATACTACAGCAAAAAATATTTATCAGCACTCTTACTTTGCACTGCTTTTTGAAATTCCTTCCAAAACAGTTTCATTGTCTTTGCAAAGGTGCTCGGGGCCTGTATGTCTGGCTCGAGCAAAGCTCTGGCATTTTAAATGAGATGTTTTGTGAAGTGTTACTCTTTTTATGAAGTGACCTACACACTAAACCCCCACTATCTATCTCTTAAAGAGATATCATTATATAATATAAAATATAATATACCCATAACACTGCCGCTTTCCGTGAGGAGTTTGTACGTTCTCCCCGTGTCTCCATTGGTATCTGCTGGGTGCTCTGATTTTCTCCCACCCATCAAAACGTTGGTCATTTGGGCGTAATTGGGCAACATGGGTTTGCGGCCTGTTACCATGCTACATGTTTAAATTAATGTTTTAGCGTTTGCGCTATGCAAGCACGGAGAAGAATGACGCGCATCAAAGCCTTGAAAAACAAGACCGGTTTATTGCTCTGGCCGTTGCACGGATGAGCCCAGGTGTTGCCATCAGGGCCCCGCGTCATTAGAGTGCCTGTCTGTGATTGGCCAGCGTTCCCGCCAGAGTTTCCCATCTTTCCGCCCGGTGGAAGTCCCCTGGGACAACGGCTCTGCTGTTACCTCAAGGTCTGCATGGTCACCACTTTTGTTGGCCATGTTTCAGGCCGGTCCGTGTCACTACAATGTAAACAAACTGTGCTCATACAATAAAAATCAAGTCATCAATGATGTGCAAAGTAAGAATCCATAAATGAGTCTCTGAATTTGTTGATTAGGAGTCGGGAGGTGGAAGGGCAGCAAACTGTTCCTAAACCTGGTGGTGCAAAATTTGTGGTACCTGTACCTTTTTTCATGATGGCAGCAGTGAGAACAGAGCCTTGATGATTGCCGCTGCTCTCGATAGTGGAGAGAATTTTACCCGTGCTGTACTGGGCTTTTTGCTCTGAGGCATGCTTTGGGCAGAATTCATAATTCACACCAAATGTGAACAAATGTTTTGTGGTTCCAATGAAACTGTCATTTTTCCGCAATTTATCTGATAAGCTGCAGGATCATACCTGCAGTGGTCTGTGCAGTTTGCAATGAAAGGAATTAATTTGTGTGAGCTGGTTTACTGAGCCAAATATCACTCGGTTAATCTTACCCTCTGCAGGGGATATCAGCAACAAGATGCTCATGAATTCATGCGATACTTGTTAGACCACCTACACTTGGAGCTTCAGCGAAGCTACAATGGTATGACAACGTCATTTATTTTGCCAGACAACTCAAGCATCTCTTCCTCCAGTAAATGTTGCATGTAAGTTCCTTATTCAGTCTAGTATTTTGTGTTCGATAAGAGCAGAAAAAGTTTAATGGTAAATGTTGCATGTAAGTTCCTTATTCAGTCTAGTATTTTGTGTTCGATAAGAGCAGAAAAAGTTTAATGGTAAATGTTGCATGTAAGTTCCTTATTCAGTCTAATATTTTGTGTTCGATAAGAGCAGAAAAAGTTTAATGGTAAATGTTGCATGTAAGTTCCTTATTCAGTCTAATATTTTGTGTTCGATAAGAGCAGAAAAAGTTTGATGGTAAATGCTGCATTTAGTCTTGTTCATTTTTGTTGCAGCGTATAATTGGAGCAGTTAATTAGCAATAACGTGGCTTTTTAAAAAATTTTCCCGTGATTTTTTTTTAGAAATGGCGTTTCAACAGTTGTCACTAACATATTTGGTGGAATACTTCAGAATGAAGTAAACTGTCTAATATGCGGGACTGAATCTCGGAAGTTTGATCCATTCCTTGGTAAGTACCTTTGTCTTGTTTGTTTTAGCTGTTTCCTATGTAGGAGCCTGTTATAGTTCTAACAATTGTTCTCCCTTAAAGATCTTTCATTAGACATCCCAAGTCAGTTCAGAAACAAAAGATCCAAGAACCAGGACAATGGACCAGTATGTACTCTACGTGGTAAGATAATATTGATAACTCAAAGTGAAAGGTGCAGGGCAGGGAACAAGAAGCTGTGGGGGGAGAGGGCGGGACATGGGAGGGGGGCATGGAGCAAGGTAGGTGGCGGGTGACACATAAAGTAATCTGTAAGAGGGAGTTGATGAGTCTTGGTGAGGAATCAGATTGTCATAAAAACACATTGTTCTCCAGGAGATTATTAGGTGCAACTTCAGTAACAAACTCTTCTCCTGGGGTGTGGCAACTATTAAGTCTCCTTTAAAATGTCCTCAAAAACTGCTTGCTTACGTTGTAACAACTGTGTTAAAGCAAAAAAAGATAAAATGGTCAACTTATGAACGTTATAACTTTAGTTGAAACTCTGTCAAACTGCATGCACGTTCCTGCAGTGAAAATGTAGGAATTGTCATTGTTCCTAACTGTCTGCACTCGGCTATTGCACTTCGTAAACCTACTAATGATTGCATTTTCTTCACAAGCCTGGGGGTGATGACCATTATCACCAGATGGTCTAAACTAGTGGTTTTCAAACTGCCCCCTAAAACTGCCATTCATCTTAAACAATCCGTATGTTATAAGTGCTCTGTGATTAAGGGATTGCTTAAGGTGGTATGTGAGTGGAAGAAGAAGTTTGAAATCCACTGTTTTAATTGCACCTAATTGACTTATGTGCATGGTTTCATAACTCCAAAAGAAATGGGTCTATGACAATTTTTATCAAACAAAATATTTCAGTTACAATTGGTCTAAAACAGAGGTTCTCAACCTTCCCACTCAATCCCTTACTAATCAGAGAGCTTAAGGGGGCAGTTTGAAAATCACTGCTCTAAATCATTCAGTGATATGGATGTAGTGACACATTCAGTCTTGGTGAAAGCTCACACCACCTGGTAAACCAGTTAAGGTTTCTTTCCTGGTGTCAAGCAGCATTAGTGGGAGCAAAAGAAAGGTCACTGTTGCAAGCTAGAACCCTTCATCAGGATTTCAACCTACAACATTGACCATTCTCCTCCCACTGATGCTGATTGGCCAGCCGACTTCCTCTGCAGTGTGTTTAGCTTAAATCCCAGCATCTTCCAACTCCTGTGGGTCTCCAAACTTGCTTTTTTATTCTAAATCCCAGCA
>NC_091479.1:20894955-20980979 GCF_036971445.1 Narcine bancroftii | reverse complement strand
TAAAGGAATGTACATGTGCTTGCTCCTGGAGGGTCATCTGATCAGCCAGGCAGGAGGCAGGTCGAAAATCGATTCCATTTCCCCATGTCAATCAAGGTTGTCCCACCCACAGGTTGGGCTGCCATATAATTGGTCCTCCTAGGTCATGTGAATGCACTGGCTCCTCCAGAGGCCATTGATGCTCATAGGTCACGTGGGCATACCTGGACCAGCTCCCTCTAGCAGGCTGCAGCATAAAGCCCAACACATGGAGCAAATCACTCTCTTTGTTCACTCGAGATATCCCAGAGCTCCACTCCAGGTTTTGGACCACAGGCCACACTGGAAGATTGTCTGTCCAGGTTATAAGCCGTTGGTGACGCAGGAGACTAAGGATGTGGTGTATGCTTGTACAGGAAGGGGCTATGATGATATGTACCAGGGAAAGACCATTATACAGTAAAACCCCTGGTATCTGGCGCCTATTGGGATTGGTAGATGTTGGCTAGGTGTATTGAGACTTTCTCTTACAGTTCCTAATTAATAGACCTGCATTAGGAATAAACAATTTATTAGACAAAAATACTCCACTGTACTTATTCTGAACAAATTTCACTTCTATGATATAAATCTTAAAGCATTTTATTTTCAGTCACATTCTTTGAAAACATTTAACCATTGCTGCATCTGCAGGTTCCTCCCCCTGCATGGAGCTGCCTGAAAGATGAACCATAACATTATGGATAATGAATCCCCTCTCCCAAGTTTACAGATAAAGCATCACTGACTGGGGTGACTCTTACTAAACAGGGATGACCTAAGAGAGTAATCTCAACAGCAAGCGGCATTCAATTCATCCTGGGTGACGCCATTGTTGTTTCACACAACTTTATTCAACCTTCACCTGCTCCCATCCAGAACTTTGGTCATATCGATCTGCTGCAAGTCTGTCTTCACCGGCAGAGCTCCAAGGTTCTGTCAGTTCTTTCAATGAACCACGGGGTTGTGCTCCTGACACATTCAGAAGTGAAAGGACCTCTAGTAACTTCCCTCAACAGCAACTCACGACGATCAAAATTAAAGCCGAAGCCCTGGAAAACATGGACCTCTTTGCTAATTTCAAGGTACTGCTTTGAGTTAAGTCAGCCATTCATGATGAATTCATGATTCATGATGCTAGCCTCTGCTAGCACAAACTCTGGCCAAGTGAGGAGAGGGTTTGAAGATCAAAATCTCGCGTTTGGCACCAAGCTCATGATCTACCAAGCAGAAGTCATCTCTGCTTCCTGAATGCTTCAGAGATGAGGACAGCCTCAGAAGACACCTCGCAATGTTCTCCACAACATTCTTGGAATACATTGCTAGATAGGTGAAGCAGATTCACCATTATGCCACCAGATGGCGGAGAAGAGCTATACAATAGTCAGTTACTGCAACCAAATGCGCTATTAAAAACTTCCGAATCAGAATTTATTGTCATGAACAGTGACACAAATATTGTTGTTTTGCAGCAGCGTCACAGGGAAAATAAGAGAAAGGTAGTGTCTGTGGTTCATTTTCAGTTCTGAAATCTGATGACAGAGGGGAAGAAGCTGTTCTTGTGCTGTTGGGTGCTTGTCTTCCTGATGGTCACAAGTGAGAAGAGGGCATGGCCTGGCTGGTAGGGGA
Source organism: Narcine bancroftii (assembly GCF_036971445.1). NCBI lineage: Eukaryota > Metazoa > Chordata > Chondrichthyes > Torpediniformes > Narcinidae > Narcine > Narcine bancroftii. The sequence goes on along the minus strand of NC_091479.1, from coordinate 20,979,332 downwards.
CTTTGACGATAGAGGCTGCTTTCTTCAGACATCATAGATGTCCTTAATGGAATGGAGACTGGTGCCCTTGTTGTCGCTGGCTGAGTTCACAACTCTGTATTTTCCCGTCCTGTGCATTGTGTTAGGTCTGCTTTGTTCATGAATGAGTGAGACAAACACCAGGCTGAGTCGAAATCAGGGTTCTTTGTTCTTTATTACCGGATTGTAACACTTGCGACTAACAAAGTTAGTCGGAGAATGCATTCTGCCGTTATCAGCAAAATGGTGATTTTTTATACCCTTGGATATGTGCTTAGAACATCATCATATCATTACTTGTCCAATGACTAAAACTGTTGCTATCCTTTCCCTGCTAGCTTCCTGCCTCTCAATCCATCAATGTCTCTCTTATCTTGTAAGTACAAGGATGCATTCACATCTTGTTACAGCCCTGTACATTCCCATCTCATGATGTTTTACCTTACAATCGGCACCTCCATACCAGTCAGAATGCTCACCAGGGTGCACCTGTTGAAATCTGCAAGAGCTTTTGGTGACGATACCAAATCTCCTCAAACACCTCATGAAGTATAGACGCTGGTGAGACTTCTTTGTGATTGCATCAACATGGAGGCCCCAGGACAGATCTTCAGAGATGTTGACACCCAGAAATTTGAAGTTCTTGACCCTTTGACTGCTGAGCCCTCGATGGGGACTGGGTCACGTTCTCCTGACTTCCTACTGAAGTCCAAAATCATCTCTTTGGTTTTGCTGATGTTGCGGGCAAGGTTGTTGTTGTGACACCACTCAATTAACTGATCTATCTTGCTCCTGTACACTTCCTCATTGCTATCTATCAGAATCAGAATTTATGGTCACGAAGAAGTCATCAAATTGGTGTTTTGTAGTAGCATCACAGGGTAAACATTCATATTATAACCATCTTACAACATTATTATAAATAAAAATACTAGTGCATGAAAAGTAAGCCTTGGTTCATTGATTATTCAAGAATCTGAGGGCAGTGTCCTTGTGCCGCTGAGTGCTCACCTTTAGGCTCCTGTACCTTTCCCCCGATGGTAGCAGAGTGAAGATAGGTGGTGGGGTCTTTAAGGATAGAGGCTGCTTTTTTAAGACACCGCCTCATGTAGATGTCCTCGATGGAGTGAAGTCTGGTGCCTGTGATGTCGCAGACCCACTTAACAACCCTCTGGAGTTGATTCTTGTCCTTAGAGTTGGTGCCTCCGTACCAGGCAGTGATGCAACCAGCCAGAACGGACCACCACAAAGTTGTTCTTGTTACACCATTCAACGAACTGATCTACCTCCCTTCTGTACATTTCCTCATTGTCATTTGTGATTCTGCCGACAGCTGTGGTATCTTCAGCAAACTTATAGATAGCATTGGAATTGTGCCTGGCCACATAATCATGGGTGTAAAATGAGTAGATTGATTCTGCTGATGTCTGTGCGTCATCTGTAAATATGTGGACAGCATTAGAATTGTGTCCAGCCACACAGTGAGGAGTGTGAAACGTTGGGTTAAGCACACATCCTTGAAGTGCGCCTGTATTGTTGGCTAGATGGCAGTGTGGTAACTGTTTTACTCGAGGCAGCTAATTCCAGAGCTCATTCATATCTTTACTGAGAAACACAAAATCTGCCGATGCTGGATTCATGAGCAAACAGTGAGCTTCTGGACAGACTCATCGGGTCAGGCAGTGAGTAGAACTGGTCAATCAACCTTTTGAGTCAGGGTCTCAATAGAGGGTCCCTGCACCAAGCGTTGACTGACCGTTTAATTTTAATGTAGTTTGACGGGCAGCAACCTCCTTTGAAGAAGACCGCAGAGCCCACCTCACTGACAAAAGGCAAAGGAGGAAAAACCCAACACCCAACCCCAACCAACCAATTTTCCCCTGCAACCGCTGCAACTGTGTCTGCCTGTCCCGCATCGGACTTGTCAGCCACAAACGAGCCTGCAGCTGACGTGGACATTTACCCCCTCCATAAATCTTCGTCCGCGAAGCCAAGCCAAAGAAAAAAGAAAGATATACAGCATGGTAACAGGCCATTTCAGCCCATTAGTCCTTGTTGCCCAGTTTACATCCTATTAACCTGCACCCCAGTACATTTTGAACGATGGGAGGAAACCGGAGCCCCCAGATAAAACCCATAGGGAGAACAGACAGCGCAGGACTCAAATCCTGGTCCGGTCCTGATCGCTAGCGCTGTAAGGGTGTTGCGCTAAACACAATGCCAACCAACCATGGTTTCTTTCCTGATCCACTGAGTTCCTGCAGCACCTCATCATTTTCCCACTCCAATTCTCCAGCTGGGATGTTGGTGAGCCCCAAGGCTTTTTCATTCCTGTATCCCGCACTCTAGGCCTTTTCCTGTTACCCTGTGGGCAGCAGGGCAGAGTAGCAGTTAGTGCTGCTCTATTACAGCACCAGCGACCTGGGTTTAAACCTGGCGCAGGGACCCAGGTTTAAATCTGGCAATTAAAGCAGAATCATAATTTACTGTCTTGAACAAATCATGAAATTCGTTGTTTTGTGTGCAAACGTTTAAATAAACCAGCTTACAAAAATAAATAAAAAATAGTGCACGAAAGGTCAAAATAAGGCAGTGCCTTTGATCAATGATCATTCAGGAATTTGAGGCAGCGGGGGAGAAGCTGCTTGTGCTACTGAGTGCTCGTCTTTAGGCTCCTATACCTTTTTCCTGAAGGTGGTAGAGCCTGGCCTGGGTGGAGGGGGGTCCTTGAGGATAGAGGCTACTTTCTTAAGAAACCGCCTCTTCTAGATGCCCTCAATGAAGTGAAGTCTGGTGCCCATGATGTTGCAGGCTGAGTTAACAACCCTCTGGAGTGTTTTCTTGTGCCTGGCAATGATTCAAACAGTTAGAATGCTCTCCATGGTATACCGTAGAAGTTTTTGAGAGTCTTTGGTGACATACTGAATCTCTTCAGACACCTCACAAAGTATAGCCGCAGGGAAGCCTTCTTTTTGATTGCATCAACATGGAGGCTCGATCCGACTTGAAGGACAAATTAGGAAGCAGTCTGAGGTTACCAGAGGGAAGTAACTTTGATTATGTGATTACAGATACAATGACAATCAAAAGATTTATAACAAATATGTATATTAAACTGCAAGAAAAGGAGAATGAGGAAACAAATGGTAAAACTAAACAAAAATGGGAACAAGATTTAAACATAAAGATAAAGAAGGAAACATGGGAGAAGTTATGTTCTGGAACGATGAGAAATACAATAAATACGAGGTTACGTATGATACAATATAACTGGATACACAGGCTATACATTACACCTCAAAAGTTAAATAAATGGGACCCAACAGTATCTGACAGATGTTTTCGTTGTAAAAAAGAAATGGGAACAACAATTCATGCAATCTGGACATGTGAGAAAGTAGAAAAATTTTGGGAAGATCTAAACCAGATATTAAATAAAATTACAGAAAACAATATACCAAAAAACCCAGAGATCTTCCTCCTAAGTAACATGAAAAACAAAGAATTTGGACTTGATTTGGATGGTGCACAAAAAAGATTTGTTAAGGTAGCAAAAAAATGTATTATGTCAACCTGGAAATTGGAAGATAATTTGAGAATACAACAATGGTATATAGAAATGAATAAATGTATTCCATTGGAAAAAATAACATATAGTTTAAGAAATAATATTGAAATATTTGAACAAATATGGGAGCCATACATGAAACACAATAGAGAAAACCTACAGGGGACATTTACCACCTAAATTAATGAAAGGAGAAGGAAATGAAAAGAATTGACTCAGTGGAATTTCTTGTTTATTTTTATTGAATGACAACATTGTTTGACTGGTTTAATGTATCTTAGATTTTGTACTTTAAATGGATGGGGGGAGGTAGGGAGGGTGGGATGGGAGGAGGGTGGGGTGGGAGAAAATGGCACTGTATATATCTGAAAAGGAAAATGTATGTATCATGGTCAATGTGGTTTATGGTGTGAAAAATAAAAAATTTAAAAAAAACATGGAGGCTCCAGGACAGCTCCTGGGAGATGTTGATACCCAGGAATTTTGACGTTCTTTTCCCTCTCCACCACTGAGCCCTCGATGAGGACTCATTCGTGTTCTTCTGACTTTCTCCTGAAGTCCACAATCATCTTGGTTTTGAATGCAAGATTGTTTGTGTTACACCACTCAATGAGCTGACCTAGTTCCCTCCTGTGCACTTACTCATTACTGTTTGTGATTCTGCCGCCAACCGTGGTATCATTGGCAAATTTGTAGATAAGTTGGATTGTGCCTGGCCACACAGTCATGCATGGGTGTATAGTGAAATAGAGCAGTGGGCCATGCACGCATCCTTGAGGTGCGCCTGTGTTGATAATCAGTGAGGAGGAGATGTTGTTTTCAGTTCGTACTGACTGTGGTCTTCTGTTGAGGAAGTCAAGGATCCAGTTACAGCCGGTCAGCACACTTTCCACCACACATCTGTAAAAATTTGCGAGGATTTCTGGTGTCATACCAAACCTCTGAGGAAATAGAGGTGCTAATATGCTTTCTTCACAATATATGTTAGGTCCAGGAAAGATTCTCCATGATAGTGACACCCGAAAACTTAAATTGCAGGTTAAAAACACACAGAAAAGCTGGAGGAACTCAGACAGTATCGCAGCGTCCACAGGAGGTAAAGAATATATTACCGACATTTTGGGCATGAGCCCTTTTCAAGGTATAAGCAAAAAACAGGAAGGCATCTGAATAAAGACTGGAAAGAGAAAGGGGGAAGAATGGGAAGGGGAAGAGTACAGACCAAAAAGGTATTAATAAGAGCAAAGGTGAGTATTGATTTTGGCTCTGTGAAAGGAGACAGAAGGAAAAGGGGAGAGAGACAGAACTAGAAGAAAAGAGACAGGGGAAGAAGAAGGAGGATGTTTAACAGAAACCGGAGAAGTCAACGTTAATGCCATTCGGTTGGAGGATACCCAGACAGAAGGTGTAGTGTTGTTCCTCCAATTTGCGGTCTCAGTCTGGCAGTGCTTGAGACCACGGACAGGATAATTCTGTGTAATTGAGCAGTCACAGATTTCAATTGGCTTTTAGCATGTTGTAAATAAAGTTTAACTTTAAAAATGTAATCATTCGAATACTAGCATCTGTGAAAGCTGGGAATCTCGGGAGGAAGCAAATGGGCCCAATTGAGTATGCCCCAGTCTTGTCTTTGTACTGGGTCCTGCTCACACTGGTTGGCCATGTTTTTGAAGCTTCCTCCACCACTGCTGAGTTGTCTACCAAGCCCACAGACAGCATACAACAGGACTGCAGAGATCCTGTTGGTTACAGGAACACTTCACTTTGTCTATTACAAGCAGATTATGCTGTCTATAGCGGCTGTGATCCCATGCCACACATTTGTCCCCGCTGCCCCAAACAGTTAGGGTGATGGTTAGTGCAAAGCCATTACAGCGCCGGTGACCCAGGTTCAAACCCACTGCTGTCTGTAAGGATTTTGTATATTATCCCCGTGTCCGCATGGGTTTCTTCTGGTTTGCTCTCACTTTTCAAAATGTGCAAGGCTTGTAGGTTAATTAGGGTATTTGGCAGTACAGGTTCATGGGCCGGAAAGGCCCGTTACAGTACTGTATGTCTAAATTTAGATTTAAAATCCAAAATACTGAAATAACTCAGCCAGTGAAGTACCACCTGTGGAAGAGAAGCAAGTCGATGTTTAGGGTCAGCGACCCCCCCCGCCCCCCCCCCCCCCCCCTCCTCAGAACTACAAAGCCCATCCACAAGTACCTGATGCCAGCTGTTCGCCTTTCAACTCCTGGCTCCTATGCTCAATTCGAACAGTGGAGCCTATGAAAAGAGTACCACTCCCTCTCCTGCTGGAGTGAAACAAGGAAGTCTGCAGACACTTTGTGATTGTAGTAAATACACAAAAATGCTTGAGAAACTCAGCAAAGAGCTCAGACCTGAAATGTTGGTTATCTATCTTTGCCACCTATGGATGCCCTGCTGAGTTTCTCCAGCACTGTTGAGCATTTATACAATCATAACATCTGCAGACTTGCTTGTTTCACTCCAGTGCTAGAGAGAGGACTGATTCTCTTTTACCAGTAACCCCTTCCTCACTTTGATATGACTAGCAACAGAACAGAAGACCAAAAGCTGTTTAGAAATAAGATATTGGCCAGTTTAAGATGAAGCACATTTTCTGCTCAAGTGGGTCTTGGCAGTCAGTCTTTTCACACCCCGGTGAATAAGTGGGCAAACCAGGCAATTTGACCCGTTATCTATCCGGGAATCCCGTGATGCGAAAAGGTCGGACCAGGCCAGTCAAAATCGACCAGGCTCCAAGAACTAGGTCGGAGGTAGTCTTGGAGCCCGGCCGAGTTCACCTGCCGATCCCCTTCTGATGGGATGAAGAGACACGTGGCTTACGTAAGCTTACGTTATGTAAGCTTTGTGACATCAGCACTTGCATGTGCATGCCACCAAAATGAGAAACAATTATTTTGACCGCTCCTGGCCACCCGTCACCTCCCCCCACCCCACTGCTCCCGGCTGTCCTGTCGGCCCCTGCCCCCGACCATCCGTCGCTCTCCGCGCTCGGCCTTCTGTTGCTGCGAGCTGCCGGGGCGGCGCTCTGGTGAAATCTGGCAGCACTGCACCCCTGCTGCTGCATCAGGAGTTAGATTGTGGGGGAGGCAATGGACGGGCAGGGGCGGGTATGCCAATCTGCTCAGGGGAAGTATACACACACGCGCAGCTAAGATGTCCCAGTTGAGAACACCTGCCCCTCACAGTCATCACATTTCTGCTTTAGGATAAGAAACCTATCGACAGATCTCATTAGGTGACAGGACTGCGGACTTGGAGTAGTGAGGAGATTCCATGTGGGAATTCAACACATGATGTCATTGCTGAGGGTCGAGACCCCCTCTAAAATGCCCAGCAGGGAAGTAAGGCCGCGGTGTGAAAGACCCTGGAGGTGCAGCCTTCCTAGGAAATTCACCCGGGCCCTAGAAGGGTCACCCAGCTTCGGCGGTGTGAAAACTTTCTCTCAGCAGTAGCTATTGTGGGTAGAAGGTGGCAGCTTGATCAGCTGCCAGCACGGAATAGGTATGCGGGGCCAGTGGCCACTCGTGCTCCTCATTCAAATGCATGCTTGAAAGGAGTGTTAAGCCTGCTTTCAGGTGGCCAGAATACCCAACTGTAAAGCCACCTATTCTACCCCAATGCAGCTGTCGGGTGGCCATCTGAAAGTGGAGAACCCGGTCTCGAGGAGCACTTACCTTCTCGGGTAGGTATATTCTCTGGCTTGGAGCATCCCCATTGCACCTGAATGCAGCAGATGCCCAAGACACAATCCTTCTAAGATTTAATATAGGATTTAATTTCCTATTAAATATTGTTTCTCTCACCATCAGGTAGGTAACAATTTAACAACAGCGCCTTACATTTAGTTAGTGACTTTAACGTCGCAAAGCGTTTATTGAGTTTTAAAAAAAAACTACTTTGGGGCATTAGATTACATAACCAAAATCTCGGTAAAAAAAATAGTACATTGCTTCCAAAACTCTGAACCTTGGCAGCTGAAGGCAGGGCTGCCAAAGTTGGGACGATTAGATGCTGACATAAATAAGAGGTCAAAATTAAAGGTCTGAAGATATCTCAAAAGAGTTACAGGGCTTGGAGAGAGGAAGGGAACACAACAGTGACTACGCCTTCAGCCGGCACATTCAGGTGACAGAAAGGCGTCTTCTCCGCGGCCACCTGAACGTCTCAGCTGCACTCCCCCAGCTGCGTCTGCCGGTATATCATCTGCGTCCGAACACCTGAAAGCGGCTTTAGTTAAATTATGAGGAGCCACAAATAACAGGAATTAAGCAAGAAAGTCTGCAGTTTCAAGGGTTGAGTGCAATACACATCCTGTGCTCCTCCCCCCCCGCCCCTTCTTCCCTCCTCTTCTTTCTCCCCCTTCTTCCCTCCTCTTCTCTCTCTCCCCTCCCACACACCTGCTGGTTTGTGCTTATATCTGACAGGAAGGGCCCAGGCCTGAAATGTTGGTTACTCTTGACTTCCTACCGATGCTGCAAGACCAGCTGAGTTTCTCTAGCATGTATTGCCACAAACAGCATATCTGTTGACGATCATTATCAATGGAAGGAAAGGCCTCTCACTGCATTTCAAATTGTGCTGTCAATCATGTCTTGGCTCACTCCAGGTTTTGAGCTTCAGTGCACATTCTCTAAAATAACCTCTTGCTCTCTACATTAATAATGGTGTTCCTGGCTTAACTATTAATGTTAACACAATGCACAAGTGGAAATAGAAGAAGTTATGCATTCAATGTTCAGAGTTCCCTTCAAAGTGACAGGGCTTTGAATTCATTGACCCAATTTTCTTTGCACAACAATGGCCATGTTTTTGAAGCCTCCTCCACCACTGCTGAGTTGTCCACCAAGCCCTCAGACAGCATACAATAGGACTGCAGAGATCCTGTTGGTTACAGGAACACTTCACTTCGTCTATTACAAGCAGATTATGCTGTCTATAATGGCTGTGATCCCATGCCACACATTTGTCCCCGCTGCCCCAAACAGTTAGGGTGATGGTTAGTGCAAAGCCAATACAGCGCCGGTGACCCAGGTTCAAACCCGCTGCTGTCTGTAAGGATTTTGTATATTATCCCCGTGTCCGCATGGGTTTCTTCTGGTTTGCTCTCACTTTTCAAAATGTGCAAGGCTTGTAGGTTAATTAGGGTATTTGGCAGCACAGGTTCATGGGTCGGAGAGGCCCGTTACAGTACTGAATGTCTAAATTTAGATTTAAAATCCAAAATGCTGAAGTAACTCAGCCAGTCAAGTACCACCTGTGGACGTTTAGAGTCAGTGACTTCACTGGTGGGCAAACATCCCGGACTGTTGGGGGATTCCAAACCCCTGATCTGCAGCATGCACGTGTATGCAAGGACTCCTACATAAAGTAACTTGAATCCTTGTCACCATGGCATGTTGTAACAGGATTATGAACCTAAGGTGGGCAACTGCATGATCACATTCATTCAACATATTCGGCACAAGCAATGAATTAATTCCTTGAACAAGAGATAAAATGTAGATGTTTTGTCTTCAGTGTGTAGTCCTGCGAGCTCATCATAAGTATGACCTAAGCTTCACCTATGTTAAATTTAGGCAAACAGCACAGCCATTGAATTGCATCCAATTGACCTACAACCTCCGGTACGTTTTCAAGAGAAGGAGGAAACTTGGCACCCCTGGGGAAAACCTATGCAGACGTGGGGAGAACATATAAACTCCTTAAAGTCAGAACGGATTTGAACCCCTGCTCCGATCAACGGCGATGTAACAGTGTGGCACTAACCACTATTCCAACAGTGTTAAAAGAAACCCGTGTCTTCATGGCCTAGTTTGAAAATGGCTCCATTATTAGATCCTTTTAGAGCACATTTCTCAACTCACATCAGCCAATGAGAAACAGAGCCTTGCCTGGCACCAAACCCTAAGAAATCCGTGGCTCTAGGAAAAAAGCAAGAAAAGTTTGTGTCTTCTGAGATTCTGGAATACCAGTTGGCTCCTTATCCCAGTAGTTCTTGTCCTCTTCTTTCCACAAAATTAACTGGTCCGATCCCATTTTAATAGGGGATCCTGCCAATTCTGTCAACAAACAACTGATTTGAAGAATCATTTCAATGACTATTTCACGGGATATATCTTGGAGAGGAGGGGGCAGTCTCCACTGAAATCTACTTCTAAAAGTAAGTCTATTTTTATACAGGAAGATTCCATCATGGGATAAACACAGGAGAACATTAAGTTCATGATAGTTTATGAATTAAAATCTTAGTTTTATCTTATATGAAGGCGAAAATGTCAATAACTATCGCTGATGTCCTTGAAGATGGTTAAAGCTACAATAGTTTTTAAATAATATGAAGATCAATGCGTCAATAAACCACTGTTTGCATCCTTGACTTCGGTTAAAACTTAACTCCTTAATAATACCTTGCTAAAGAAATACTGTGTTAAAACGGGCATCTCGCCAACTGTGTTCATGTCAATGTCATAGCTGTCAGGACAAACTTTCTTTCACAGACTTGGTGTCAATTACGTTTGTGATAGAGTCAATCTTCATAAAACCTCTTCTGCATTCCTTCTAGATTGAAAATTGGAGATTGAAAACTTGGCCGAATCTTGCACCCAATGTCACCAAAACTAAGGAGCTAATTGTTGACTTCAGGAAGGGAAAGCCACTTAATCTTAATTTTGTTTCTTTATGGGGTTCTTAATTACTTTCAAAATTTGTAAGATTAACTGGTTTTTGAACCCAATGTTTACCTTCCTTTTTTAATTATCATTTGTAATGAACTGCTTGTGTCTGAAGGGAGGGGATTGAATTAGATATTTAGTACAGTGTTTTTCTTTTTAATGTAACATGGGATTCAGTACTATTTGTACTGCTATACGAGATTTATTTATACTGTTTTATTGTTATGTATCCATGGAACATTTACTTGATGAAACCAATAAAAATATTGAAAGAGAAACCAGTGATCATTGAGAGAGAAGGTGAGTAAGTTCTTGCACTATCTCGGAGGATATTTCCTGGACCAAACACATTAATGGCATCGTGAAGAAAACACATCAGGGCCTTTACTTCCTGAGGTGTTTGCGGAGGTTTGGTATGACAAACCCTGGGAAACTTCTGCAGATGTGTGGTGGAAAGTGTGCTGACTGGCTGCATCACGGTCTGGTATTGAGCACAAAAGCTGGTGGACACAGCCCAGGACATCACAGGCAAAACCCTCTCCACCATCAAGAACATCTACAGAGAACACTGCCATCAGAGAGCAGCGGCAATCATCAGGGATCCACACCACCCAGCACACACTCCGTTCTCGCTGCTGCCATCAGGAAAGAGATATCGATGGCACAAGACTCACTCCACCAGGTTTAGGAACAGCTGCTCCCCCTCCACCATCAGACTCCTCAACGAGAAACTTAATCAGGGACTCGTTTAGGGACTCTTGTGCACTTTATTGATTTTTAAAATTCTCTCTTTCTGCACAAGTGGTTTATTTACATTCGTTGTCTGTTTACGGTTCTTTATTAGTTTACGTGTACTTTGCATTGCAATAACTGGTCATTTTACCTTGCCCGCAGGAAAAGAATCTCTGGGTTGTATGTGATGTATGTACTCTGACAATAAATCTGAAAATCTGGTACCTATTAGTTATCAAGATTATATGCAGATGCTGGGATCAAGTGAAATACTTAAAAGTGCTGGGGAAACACAGCAGTATCAATAGGAATTCCTGACGAAGGACTCAGGCCCAAAATGCCAGTTACCTTTTACTTCCTATGCCTGTTATCTCTGGTTTGTATGAGGTCTTTTACTCTGTTAAAAGGTTGTTCATGTTGCAGTGAATACAATATGTCACTTCCACTGGACTCTAAAACTAGAAGGCACAGATTTAAGGGAGGGGGTAAAACTATAAGGGGACCTGAGGAGCAGGTAGAGGCAGCTACAATTAAATCGGAACATGGATAGGAAACGTTCCAGGGGGATATGGTAAAATGAAATGCTGGAGGAACTCTTTTCAGCATTTATAGGAGAAGGGCTCAGGCCCAAAACGTCGGCAATATATCTTTGTCTCCTATAGACGCTGAAAAGACCGGCTGAGTTCCTGCAGCATTTCGGTGTGTTTTTACTACAATCACAGCGTCTGCAGACTTTCGTGTTTCACTCAAAGGGATATAGGCCAAAGGACGTTGAATGGAACTTTCTCAGATGGTCAGTGTGGATGGGTTGGGCCATTTCTGTGCTGTAAATCTCTATGGCTCCAAGTGCAAGATGAAGCAAATAGATGAACCACTGAAGATTGGAATTAAGCTCATTGACCTGAAGGATTGAGACCCATAGGAGACTGAAGATGCTGGAATCTGAACACAATCTGCTGGAGAAACTCAATTGCCGAGCAGCATCAGTGGGAGAGAAAGAACGGTCAGCATAAACATAATCCTTGACTATTCTTTCCTCCCACTGCTGCTGAGTTCCTCCAGCAGACGGTGTTTAGACCTGAAACATTCATTCTGGTTCTGTCTCCTCAGACGCTGCCTGATTTACTGAGTCTATCCAATGTTTTGACCTGTGACATGGAGCCTCTTAATTGGGGAGTGAGTGAGAACTGGATACAGCAGCTTCTCTGCCCTTCTAACACGCTGCACGGTGAGTTAGGGGTTTATGTGCCTTTGCTGCTCTCCCACCAAATCTGCTCCAGCAGTAAGTACGGAGCACAAGATTGGTAATGGGTCGTGACAGCAAGATTGAGAGAGCTCGTGAGTGCCTGCCCCCACCCACCAGATGGTTCCCCCAAGCATGCAATCCACCCCTCATACTCAAAGGGAATGACAGGGTTGTTTTTAAAGATAATTCTTAGACAAATTGAAGAGGGTGCATAGGAGATTTACTAGGATTGGAGAACATATATGAAGCAAGGTTGACAGAGCTAGGGCTTTTCTCTTTTGAGTGACAAAGGATGAGAGGTGACTCGATTGTAGTCCCCGACTTACGGCTGTCCGTATATAGACCAACGGGGGAAAGGCCAGGTTAAAGTAGCATTGAGGCAGCTAAACCCCCATCCCCCCCACCCAAAGAGGGACTAGCAAAGGCCTGGCTTGGAAGACTTCAACCTGTTGGGCTGGAGAGGGTTGCAGAGGGGAGAATGGGCAAAACCTTTTGAGATAAAAGAATGGGCCTATCTTTGGAAAATGCACCCATGACAGGGGCGGCCAACCTCTCACAAGAGCTGGCTGGTGTCCGCCATGTTGTATTTGACAAACGATAAAGTGGATGCAATAAATCTCCGACATACGTTCGTTTTGAGATACGTCCAGTCGGTCAGGACGGAACACGGTCATAGTTGAGGACTACCTGTAGGTAGAGATAGAGGCTGAGATAGGGTGGGCAGCCAGCCCCCTCATCATGAGGTGACACTTGCAAGTGCCAGAGGTGAGTGGAGGAAAGTTTAAGGGAGGTCACTTTTTTACTCAGAGAGTAGAATGCATTGCTGGGGTGGGGGGGACAGGTACAGTAGGGATATTCAAAACACTTAGATAGGTGCATGGATGTCTTAAAAATAGAGAGCTATAAGTGTGAGTTAGGGGAAAATTAGATTATTGTGGAAAAGATTTCCTTAGGTCGGCACAACATCATGGGCTGAAGGGCCTGTACTGTGCTATAATGTTCTATGCTCTAAAATATGCAGGTATATGATGTTAGTACATTGTTAAAACATTAACAGAAGATAAAATAATCAGTAGTAAGAATGATATTTGCTACGAGCTGGGGAATATTGTTTAAAATTTTTTTTTTAATTTTTAATTTTTCACACCACAAATCACATTAGCCATGATACACACCCTTTCACACATATACAGTGACTCTTTCTCCCCCCCCCCATCCCTCCTCCCAAGCCACCCCCCCCCCCCCATCCACTCTAGGTATACAATCTAGGTTGCATTAAGCCAGTCAGACAATGTTGTCATCCAACAAAAATACACCAGAAATTCTACTGAGTCCATTCCTCTCCCTCCATCTCCCTCCACCAACCCAGGCAATGTTTGTTCCCGGTAGGTCCTTGCCATTGTATTTAATGTAAGGCTCCCATACTTGTTCGAATATTTCAATATTATTTCTTAAACTATATGTTATTTTTTCCAATGGAATACACCGAATATTGTTTAAATTAATGTACAGTAAAACCCCTCGTGCCCAGTACCTACAGGGATTGTTCGATGCTGGATAAGCAGTTGCTTGAGACTGCATGAATGGAGAACGAATGGCCAGGCGTGCCAATTGTAAACTTCTATATTTTTTACCCATTTACCTTGCGCAATTTTTTTTTGATGCCAGTTGCTTGAGATTTTCGGTTGCTTGAATCAGAGATTTTACTGCTCATCAGTCACTGCTCTCCTTGCCACTAAGAATATGATTGAGACATTAGTTACCCTTGTTGACATATGCTTACACATTAGTTCCCAATTCTAGAAGTTTAGCCTATTTATGCACAACCTGGGAATAAATCCATGCAGCCACGATCGTTGGGTCTCGAGCAGTCTGAAGAAGTGATTTGTTGCATTCGCTGAGGAGGGGGTGCTGGGGAATTGACTGGGCTTCAACCTGCTCCTCAATCAATGAACGCAAAGCATCTCCTCTGGCTCTATTATTTTCAGCTGAAGTAAATATGTTAAGGGGAAGCCAGGTCCCCGAGCCTCATCTGTATACCTCAGAACCTCTTTTGTTGTGAAATAATTTACAGCTGTGCGGTTAGATTGATGAGTTTGATCAATTGCCGCAATCGTGACTGAGAGCAGCAGGCCAGGCAGAAATCCTGATCAATAACTTTGCATCCACAGCCTGTGATTTTATCTTACAACCTACTAATGATCATTGAGCTGGTTTAAAAACACCGAGGAAGGACTTCTCTTTGACCATGTTGAGCAAAGGTTCCACAAAGCAATGGCTATTTGTAAAAGAGGGAAGCGGCCAGCACAGTGTCGGGAACTTGGAGCGGGCTTGTCTTTTCCTTCAACCATCATTCTTTACTTCTTTACTTCTAGTTTTATTTTCATATCATTTAAGATGAGGGCATTCCCCCTGTTAAGTCTGTGCTAGCTCAGAACAATCCCATCAGTTTCATTCCTTCAGTCCTTCCCCCCGTAACTCTCTCATGTGCCCGTCCTCTCCCCCAATTCTTATACCACCTATTATACCAAGGTAATTTAGAGCAGCTAATTTGCCCACTACTATGGTTTTGGGATGTGGGAGAACTGACAAACTCCACACAGGCAGCACTGGAGGTCAGGATCAAACCCAGGTCTCTGGGGCTATGAGTCTGTTCCTGCTGTGGGGTCAACCTTAAATGCCTTGTGAAGTAGTCCAGCAAAATCTGCCAGTGTTTTCTGGGGGCATGAGGTGGGGAGGCTTGATCACGTCCTCAGAATGAGGGGAGATTTGGGACAAAGCAACAGATGTGCAGAATATTCCAATGGGGGAATGGCCGGGTTAAAGTAGCATTTAGGCTGCTAAACCCCCATCCCTCCAGGAGGGACTAGCAAAGGCCTGGCTTGGAAGACCTCAACTCGTTGGGCTGGAGGGGGTTGCAGAGGGGAGAATGGGCAAAACCTTACAGGACAGGATGTGACTGCAAAGGGGGAGAATCGCAGAGAAGTGAGCAAAGGATTCGTGGCTTTCCTCGCCTCAGTGCAGGGGGTTTATGCAGAGATTAACTGGGCTGAGACCCACACAACAGAGGGATTAGCACCTGGTGACACTGTTATCGCTGACCGAAACCTCAGCCAATTTTCTATTCTCTGTGTTTCCCCATTCTAAAAGGATGGGGCAGTCATCTCAGCCCCTTCTACCAAATCAGGGTTTGAAATCCAGGGATGGGCATGGACAAGCGATCAGCGAGTGAGACCAAGGAGAATGGGGGTGGGGGGGGGGGGTGGTTGGATGTCTCATTCGACCAATCCCGACTGAGTTCCTTCAGCCGGTCTGTAAACAGATACTGTGACACAAGCCCCGCCCACCAGCCAGACATAAAGAGGCCGAGGGGCGCCTGCCACTTTAAATACAGGTGGCAGTGGGGTGAGCTCGGAGCGCGGCGTGTGATTCAGAGCTGAGACCCTGCACGTAATGAACAGTAGAGCTTGAGAGGGAGCAGCTGGGAGGCTGTGTTGTCTGCGAGCAGCCTGTGTGTGGGAACTGCTTCACTGCACGGAGAATCGCCCAGCACAGCAGCCAGTCTCCGCGGCAAAGCTCAGACACAATGCCCAACTTTGCTGGCACTTGGAAGATGAAGAGCAGTGAGAATTTTGATGAGCTCTTGAAAGTACTGGGTAAGGCTTTTATTTTCCGCACAGTCCCAGAAACCAGTGATCCCTGATCTTTAATTGCTGATCTATAAAGTTCACTTTATATAGCGTTAATCTTTTATTTTTAACAGGCAAACATCATTAACCAACTAAAAGTAGAACGAGTTCTAAGATTCAGTCAAACAAGATAGCACCATCAATGTCAATAAATAAATCTGTTACCAATAATTGCTTCCAATAGTCACATCGGGGAGGAATTATTCCTTCCACTTGTGGAAAGCTTAGCTTTTGGGTGGGTTGCTCTCAGAATGAAGGAATTTAAACAGAGGGCATGGATAGGAATAGACAGTAAGAAACTTTTCTCCCTAGCAGAAGTAACGAAGACCAGAGGGATAGTTTTAAAGTAAAGGGTGGGACATTTGGAAGGGATCAGACGGGTGGTTGGAATCTGGACCGTGCTGTTCGAGAGCATAATGGTTGTGGAGACACGACGTACCATCGACGAGACGTATGTGATGGGTACTAGCTGGTAGGCAAGAATACAACGGGCCAAAGGGCCTCTTTGTGTGACTCTGTGACACCACAAATCTGTTCACATTAACTGAGAAAGGCTGCATTTGTTGATCAGCCCCCAGCATCCTGGAAAAGAGACAAGCTCGTCTTGCTGCTTCGCAGAGGAGCGGTGGGTTATGTAGCACACACCACACAAGGGTTGAAATTTCCTATACTGAAATTCTGATTCATGCCACTGGATATCAATCCAGCTTTCTGACTGCTCCCAGCTAACATAAGCACAATTCAGGCAGACCCTCACCAACAGGCCTTATTGTTCACTCCATGTAATAGTCGGTGTTGTCTATAAGTAATTGTGTACGTGAGAGTCAGGGGTCTGTCACACTACGTTATCGCCTCCAGCAGCTGCTCTGAGCTGGTTATTGTGAATGTCAAGTCAATTTAAGTTCTTGGAATAGAAAAGATTGGTTGTTCATTGTGCCCCAGAGATTTAAAAAAACAGTAAATAATCACCGGAAGTCAGGCCAGCAGGCTTTCACAGGGCATTATTGTGAATGGCTGGGTCTGTCCCCATTACTGCCTCCTGGTTGTCATTTCAGGGGTCAATGCAATGCTGCGGAAAGTGGCCGTGGCAGCTGCCTCCAAACCTCTGGTGGAGATCCGTCAGGATGGTGACCAGTTCTACATCAAGACCTCCACTACAGTGAGGACCACCGAAATCAACTTCACAGTCGGCGAGGAGTTCGAGGAGGAGACGGTGGATGGGAGGAAGTGCAAGGTGACAGGAGGATTTCTGACTGCACGGGACTCGTAAGAGGTGGGGGGGGGGGGTGTTGTGGTCAGGTTAAGAGGGAGTGTGAGAGTTGGGCTGGGGGTTAAGGAGAATACCGAGAGTAGGGTGTTTTGATGGATAAGGGGAATGGTGAGGGGGAGAGGGTGTGTTGGAGAGGGATGTGAGGGTTGGGGCAGGACAGAGTGGCCTTTTGAGAACGGATGTGAGGGTTAGGGACGGGACAGAGTGGCCTGTCGAGGAGGGACGTGAGGGTTGGGGCAGGATGGAGTGACCTTTCGAGGACAGACGGGGGGGGGGGTTTGTGAGGGTTGGGGCAGGTCGGAGTGGCTTTTCGAGGACAGACGGGGGGATTGGGAGGGATGTGAGGGTTGGGGACAGGACAGGGTGGCCTTTTGAGGACAGATGGGGTGGGGGGGTGGTGTTTGGGAGGGCTGCGAGATCTGAGTGTGGCTGTTCCTGGCACGGTGGAGATGGAACTATGTGATAGGGAGAGGGTTGAGGATGGGATGAGAGTCAGTGGGTGTGAGGGTTGGGTGATGGTGGAGGAGGCCTAGCTAGTTATTGGCTGATCCAATGACGTAAAATGAACCATATTGATAAGGTGGGAAAAGACAGGACAGTTTCTAAAATTGACTTATTGGATAAACTAATTTTCATTTAATGAGAGAGAAAATATTGACCTGTCACATTGTTAGTGTCAGAGTGTAAAGTGGCAGTGAGAAGGATTCCTAACACAGCTGGAGAGTGATGGTGGGGGTGGCTGGGGGGGTGGGGGGCGGGTGGGTTGAGATCCACAACGAGCCGCAGAACAAACGGGCTCCCTACGGTGATACTGACAGTGAATGGTGACTAATTCATCATTAGACAGCAGATTAGTGGGACAGCTGATCTGAAATTAAATTAACAACGCTGTGGATGCCTTGCTCCCCGTGACATCTGAGCAGCTCCTGAGCTGACACTGTTTAAACAGAAGAGCTGATCTCCCGTGGTTCAGAGGAACAGGATAAAGGGACCTCTCCTCCCTTGCGCCCCATTATTTTGTTCTTCCCTGCTCTGGTCTGCCTGCACGACTGCCTGCGCGTTGGCTGCAGCCCACTGCTCATCAATCCACTGTCACTGTTCGCAAGAGTTGACGAGAGGAACTCTGGCCCGAGCTGTCAAACTGCGGCCGGTCAATTGAACTCTCGTTGTGATCAATATTGGCCCTTCACAAGTGACGAGGTGAAGATGAATGGGCTGCATTTATAAAGCACCTTTCACAACTTCAGCAAACTACACCCCCTCCCCCTCTACCATGCACATTACAAATAACATTTTTAAGTAGTTAATGTTTTAACGCAGGGAGCTCTACAATTTGCCTGCAACAAGATCCCTTGATTGACGTCATTACAATAGAGGTCGAGTGCCCCTTATCTGAAATTCATGGGACCAGAAGTGTTTCAGATTTTGGGTTTTGGAATAACGTGTTTAGTAATGTGAATGATGTTTAGTACTTATCAAAAAAAAACTTGATCTCTGCTTACAAAGGAAGAAAAATGCAGCACCAATTATTGCTGAATGGCAGTAATGCACGTAGGTCTGGCGGTGACAATGGTTGGTAACAAACTGGTGCCCACTTGCGACGTCATGTCGACACTCAAAAGGTTTCGGGTTTTGGAGCATTTCAGAATTTCAGATAAGGGGTAGTCGAATAATTCTTTTCTTCCACTCTATGGCGCTTGAGCAATAAACATCATCTAGAATACCAAGGTTCATGTGCACAAAATTGGTTTGGCCCACAAAGCGGCCCCACCAGACCTGTGTTAGTATCAAGATAAGCAAGAGAAACAAAGCAGAGTCCTTTCCGATGCTGCTGCCTGCTGCGTCCCTGTAACCTCTGAGGCCGCACGGCCACCCAATTCTGGCCCAGCTCCGGGCCGACCCAAGTCACCCTCCGCAGCCAGTTCCGAACCCTGGCACCCTCATGAATCCTGATACCTGGATCCTGCAAGCTAGTTGCCAGCCCGCAGCTTGGTATGCGGCCTTCTGTCATTGAACCCCTGCGCTGGTTCTGCTGCTGTGGCATCCTATCCTGTTAGATCAGGATCAGAATTTATTGTCGTGAACAAGTCACGGAATTCGTTGTTTTGCGGCAGCAGTGAACAGTGCAAGTATTTTAAACAAGTTTACAACAATTAAAAAAAAATAGTGTACGAAAAGTCAAAGCAAGGCAGTGATCATTCAGGAATCTGATGGCAGCAGGGAAGAAGCTGTCCTTGTGCCGCTGAGTGCTCGTCTTCAGGCTCCTGCACCTTTTCCCCGAAGGTAGCAGAGTGAAGAGAGCCTGGCCTGGGTGGTGGTGGGGGGGGGGGGGGTCCTTTCTTAAAACGCCACCTCTTATAGATGTCCTCGATGGAGTGAAGACTGGTGCCTGTGATGTTGCAGGCCAAGTTGACAACCTTCTGCGGTTTTTTTCTTGTCCTGAATGTTGGCACTTCTGCACCAGACCATGATGCAACCAGCCAGAATTTTGTGGAGTCTCCTCAAACTGCTAGCGAGCCGTCTTCGTGATTGCATCATCGTGGAGGCTCCAGAACAGTTCCTCAGAAATGTTGACACCCAGGAATTTGAAGGTCCTCTCCAAGGCCTCTCCAGGCAGATCGCTGGGCTCTTTGAATCACTGGCATGGGGCTTTTTTTGAGAGCACAGGCAAAGCTTCAATCTCATGCAAAAGGCAGCATCTCCAAGGGGGCACAGCTCTCTCTCTTCCACCTCGTCCTCACCTCTCTGCTCCTTCCGTTCCCTCTCTTCTACTTCCTGTATGAGCGTTGCGCCTGACTTTTCTGGGTGACTCGCCCACTTTTCGTTTGGAGTTAACCAAGGAAGTCTGCAGGGGCTGGGGTCGAGGGCAACGCACCAATGCATTGGAGAAACTCAGCAGGCCGCACATCATCCGTAGGAAGTAAAAGGGAGCCAACGTTTGGGGCCCGGCCCCTTCGTCAGACAGGAATCTGCATAAAAAGGAGGGATGGGGGGGAGGGGGAGGGGGAGAATAGGGAGGAAAGAGCAGCTGTGGGAAGAGCTCAGGCCAGCGGGTAAGAAAACAGAAAAAAAAATTACAAAAACAAATACATTAGTAGACAGAATTAAAAATAAACACAAAAAATAGAAATAAATATTAACAAATATGCTAGTGTTTATTTTTTTCACTCACACGTACCACTGTAAGTGATGCCTTTCTAACCACAGAGCACCTATAGCATAGAATGGTGATTAGTAAGGGATTATTTAAGGTGGTATGTGGGTGGAAAGAGAAAGGTTGAGAACCACTGTCCTAGTGCAAAATAAGTGACTGCAATTAATGCAGACAATCCTTTAGTGGGGTTGGAACAGGGGGAGGTTCAAGAGCCTGATAACTGTCGGAAAGTGTCGAGTGAGGGACTTGGGTTTCTGGCCACTGGGGTTTCTTACTGGCCGCCTTATATTTGCATTACCCACAGATACAAGCACAGAGCACTGAATAGTTTGATTTTAATCTCAGAATTATCACAGCCTCTTCACTGGTCGCTCCTGACAAATATCTGTCCAATGAGATACGCAAGTTGGGGACTTCGGGATTCTTGTTGCTGGGGGGGGGGTCTCAGACAGAGCACTTCCTCTCTTGCAGAGTCTGCCGAAATGGGAGAACGAGAACAAGATCTACTGCAAGCAAACTCTTCTTAACGGAGCTGGCCCAAAAACACACTGGACACGGGAACTGGTGAACAATGAGCTGATCCTGGTAGGTAACTACTGCCATCAGTTGTATCCGCCGCTGGCCATAGGGCATTTGTACGTTTTCCCAGTGTGAATGTGGATTTCCTCCGGTTCCAGATCCCTCCCACATTCCAAAGAGAAACCGAGTTGGGAGATTGGTTGTCACGTGGGTGTAATTGGGCACCACGGGCACAAAGGCTGGAAAGGCCTATTACCATGCTATATCATCAAATTAATTGACACAGGGATACTCCAATTCATTGGTAGCATGCAGTGGGCTCGTCAAAATCCCTGGCACCTACAACTTCAGTCCTGTTCTCACTGACCACCACAGTTTTCCAGAATGCTCTGTGACGGCAAGAATTTCCAGTTGAATCAGGTGCTGTGTACAACATGCTTCCCATGTTGGATGTGCATGTGATAATGCCTTTCACCTTGCTACACTTGTTGCCAAGGGTTAATATCTTTTAAATTTGAGAGATACTGGACAATAACAAGCCCTTCCGCCCCATGAGCCCTTGCCGTCCAAATACAGCCATGTGACCAATTAATTTACAAACCCTAAACGTCTTTGGAACGTGGCAGGAAACCAGAGCCCCCAGAGGAAACTCACATGGTCATGGGTAGAACGTACAAACTCCTTAATTAATTCATTAATTGGTGGATTGAATTCAGGAGTAGAGAGGTCATGTTACAACTCTACAAATCTCTGGTAAGACCATGCTTAGAGTATTGGGTTCAGTTCTGGTCACCTCATTATAGGAAGGATGTGGAAGTTGTGGAGAGGGTGCAGAGGAGATTCACCAGGATGTTGCCTAGATTGGAAAATAAGTCTTATGAGGCAAGGTTAGCAGAGCTGGGACTTTTCACTTTGGCGGATAGAAGGGTGAGAGGAGACTTGATAGAGGTTACAAGATTATGAGAATCATAGATAGGGTGGACAACCAGCACTTGTTTCCCAGGCAGGATCAGCAAACACCAAAGGACATCTGTACAAAGTTAAGGGAGGGAAGTTGAGGGGAGATATCATGAGTACGCTTTTTACACAGAGGGTTGTAGGTGCCTGGAATGCCTTGCCGGGGATGGTGATGTTAGCTGAAACATTAGGGGCATTCAAGAGACTCTTAGACAAACACATGGATGAAAGAAAAATAGAGGGTTACAGGTTAGGGAGGGTTTAGTCTTTTTTTGGGGAAGAAATATATGGGTCAACACAACATCAAGAGCCAAAGGGCCTGTACTGGGCTCTATAGTTCTATGTTCCCTACGGACAGCACTGGATTCAATCTGACTCTGTAATAGCTGCTATGCTAACCTTGTCCCTCTACTGGGTTATGAGCCATGTGATCTGGAGGCATGCAGGGCCCAATCAGATTTTAGCAACATTGTGACCTTAGCAATGAGATTTAAAGGGATCCCCCAGAGTACCTCCTTACCCAACACCAGGAGTCCAACTCAGGCAAGATCCCATTAAATTCCTTTCCTAGTCTAAGCATCCTCCCACTGCAGCACAGACCTCCTCTCTGAGTTTATATCACTCACTTGAGCAGCCCAACCCAACGTTCTCCTGACCCCCATCAACCCCCCACAGGCACTGGTGTCAACCACCCCATCCACTTGTTCTCACTTAACCCCGGCTTCCCTCAACTTACCAACGTATCCCAAACATCATTTGCCCCAAATCATGGCTTCCTGCCAATCTGACAGGTGACCATAAGAGATAGAAGCAGGAGTCCGTCATCCTGCCCATCGAGCCAGCTCCGCCATTCAGTGAGATCCTGGCTGATCTGATGAGAGGCTCATCTCCACCTACCTACCTTTTCCCCATAATCCCTTAATTCCCCAACAATGTAAAAATCTATCCAACCTTGATGTCACCTCCACTGCTTCAATGGGTATTAAATTCCACAGATTCACCACCCTCTGGGAAAAGCACTTCCTCCTCATCTCCATCCTAAATCTACTACCTTAAATCTTGAAGTATGCCTGGTGGACCAACTCCACCTTGGGACATCACGATCAGTCTAATTCTCCTGATCCCCATTCGTCGCCCTGTTCCTGAACCTCTTTCCCCTCTCACCACGTTCCCCTTGGCCATGACCCAGTCTCCCTAAGAGACTCTGCACTGACACAGCACACAAGGTAAAACCAGTTAAGTTGCATCCGCCTCCTGTGGCTCAGATGTTACTGAATTCTTGAAGAGTTATACAGAGACCCCACACTCAAACAAGCCCTTCAACCCACTGTCCGAGACCACTCTCCACAGATTCTTTGACTCACCTACACACTCAGGCTGACTTATATTGGCTAACATACCTTCCAATCTACACATAGAACATACAGCGCAGGCCCTTCAGCCCTCGATGTTGTACTGACCCATATATTCCTTCCCAAAAAAAGCTACTAAACCCTCCCTATCTCATAACCCTCTATTTTCCTTTCATCCATGGTTTTGTCTAAGAGTCTCTTAAATCCCCCCTCCCCCAATGTTTTAGCCTCCACCACCATCCATGACAAGGCATTCCAGGCACTCATAACTCTGTAAAACAACATACCCCTGATGCCTCCCCTAAACTTCCCTCCCTTCACTTTGTACACATGTCCTCTGGTGTTTGCTGACCCTGCCCTGGGGAACAGGTGCTGGCTGTCCACCCTATCTACGCCTCTCATAATCTTGTAGACCTCTATCAAGTCTCCTCTCACCCTTCTATGCTCCAATGTGATCTTTGGGATGTGGAGGATGTTGGAGCACTGAGAAGAATTTCACAGTGAGAATGTGCATACTCCACACAGACAGCTCCAACCTGGGGCTATAGTGTTGTAAAGCAACCTCTCTACTAACTGAGCCACTGTGCCAGGCCCAAGCTCAGACTAACTTTTGATATGCACTGCAAAGGATCAGCCCACTCTTGTGGCTACAATGACCTCTCGACCGATAACTAGGGGGTGATTGGTTGACAATCTGCCACTTGCACACTCTCAGATAACTAATCCAAATAGTTATCAGGGCCATTGTTAATCCCAGCTCAAATGGTAGCCATACCACCTCTGAGTCAGGCTGTTGGGACTTCACATCTCACTGGAGAGTTGAATCCTACTCCGGACGATGCCCCCGGTGTTGGATAAAACTGCTCTCCGGAAGGTACTGTCTATCAAATAGCAGCATCAAAGCCAGTCCTCACCCTGCCAATGGTCCCAGGATCTGTCAATAAATACCCCTGGAAGTTATTACATACCTGTTTACGGGACCTTGAGATGCATTAACCTTTACCCAACAATAGAACTTGAACATTACCACACTGTACAGGCCCTTCGGCCTACAATATTCTGCCAACCTATGTTAACCTCAATGATCTTACCTTTCCCTACCTCAAACCCCTAACCCTTTCTTTTTCTTATACCCATGTGTCTGTCCCCACGGTACCAGCCACTCCCACCACCCACAGCAATGCATTCCAGGTACCCACCTCTCTCTGTGTAAAAAAAAACCTAACGCTGACATCTCCCCTTCAATTTCCTCCCCTCACCTTAAACAAATGTCCTCTGGTATTTGCTGCTGTCATCCCAGGAAACAGAAGCTGACTGTCCGCCATAATCTTATATGCTGTAATCACCTAGGTCGCTCCAAAGAGAAAAGCCCCAGCTCTTTCGACCTTGGTGTGCTCTCCAATCCTGGTAAACCTGTGCGCCCTCTCCAAAGCATCTACAATAGTGGCCACCAAGGAAAGGTGCAAAGTTCTTTGTCATATCCTAGGTTTGTCGATGAAGACCATGAATGAGTTGGTATAACTGATAAACGATTCCCTCTTCTTTAATTCCAGACACTGGTTGCCGATGATGTTGTGTGCACAAGGATCTACGTTAAAGAATAACAGCTCCTACGTTCCCTCAGGGTGAGGAAAGCCCACTAGCTGCAGAATCATCTCCAGATCACTTTGTGCATGGTGTATCAAGTTACTGATGCCAGACAACGTGCCACGGTTTACTTTAGCGCCGTAGTGTTTTATTTTAACGTTGTGAAATGTCTTCGATGTCTGTAATAATGAGTGTGAGAGGGCAGCTGGATGATCTAGATCAGTGGTTCTCAGCCTTTCTTTTCCACTCACACACTACCTTAAGGAATCCCTTACCAAGCACAGAGCATAGGATGCCATAGGTGCTCTGTGGTTAGTAAGGGATTCCTTAAGGAGGTGTGTGAGTGGGAAAAAAAAGGTTGAGAACCTCTGATCTAGTGTAATCACTTCCCACTGGGTCTAGGACATTTTGGCCTCCACAGTTTGACATCCACAATTTGACACCGGACATTTTGCTGCCCACAGTTTGGCGCTGGACATTTTGACATTAATAGTTAGGTGGATTTCACCGCGGGGCAAGGGGAGTGTGGAGATGTCGCTACAGGAAGAGGGGAGTGTGGAGATTTCACCGCGGGGAGAGGGGAGTGCGGAGATGTCACCATAGGGAGAGGAGTGTGTGGAGATGTCACTACAGAGAGAAGGGAGTGTGGAGATGTCGCCACAGGAAGAGGGGAGTGTGGAGATTTCACCACGGGGAGAGGGGAGTGCGGAGATGTCACTGCGGGGAGAGGGAAGCGCTGAGGTGTCACCGCAGGGAGAGGGGAGTTAGAGTTAATCCTAACCCTGACCCTAATTAAAATATAATAAATTAAATCCCATGTCTGTCGCCAAATGCGAGCGTCAAAATATCCAGCCAAATTGTGGACAGCAAAATATCCGAAGGGCAACAAAAATCTCTTTTTTTGGCCAAAATATCTGGCACCAAACTGCAGAGCCAAAACGTCCGCATCTGCTTCCCACTTGGTCTTGTAGACTTCTGTATTTCTGAGTAGATCTGCCTGTGAATGTATCACTTGTTGAAGATGCTGGCTTTGGCCTGCAGTTTGTTGAAGAGTAATTGGATTGGCTCATTTCCAAAAGCTGAACGCAATTGGATGGAAGTAAAGTGAAATGGACAATAAAATAAAAAGAATCTTCAAATGCATCCAACAATTTTGAAAATTTTATTTAATTTTTAAGAAAATATAGAATATAAGACTCAATTAATATGACCATAATACATTGAATAGAAAAATATTCATAAGGTCCAAAAAAAAAGGAAAGGTGAGTCCCTCTTCTCCCAGCGCGCCTTCCCCACATTGGAAAGAAAAGGGCAGGGAATAGAGGGAGATTAAAAAGAAAGGAAATAGAAAAGATAAAGCAACCGGAGCAAGATTCGACATCTCAGAGTCACATCATTTTAGAAGTATTAAATTTCTAATAAGGAGTATACCAATTGACAAATAGCAAAATAAATTAAACAATCTGGGCATGTAAGTAATCTAAATTTTGACATATATATCTATTCCTAAGACTATAATTAATCTTCTCAAGGGGAATAGAACTTTGCACTTCTATGTTCCAATGATCAATGCGAAGTAGGGAATCGGATTTCCATGTTACTGCTATACATTTCCTGGTTATCGACAACACAAAATTTAGATTTATTTCTGAAGAAGTTAACTTTTATAACTGCCACATTCCCCAGAAGAAACAATTCCGGGTCTAGAGGGAAGTTCACCCCCAACAATTGTTGTCAACCCTTCCCCCAATTCTATCCAAAAGGGTCTTCATTTTGTGCATAACCAGGTGGAATATAAAAAGGTACCAACATCCGTACCTCACCTAAAACACCTATCAGAAAATTCTGGTTTATTTTTATGTATCTTTTGAGGTGTGAGATATAATTGGTGCAGAAAATTATGAGTCAATCTATATCTAGAATTAATTGAAGTTTTCATTACTATCTCCACACAGATCTGACCAGCATTGTGGATCGAGTACAATGCCCAAATCTGATTTCCATCTCTTCCTCAAACTATGTAGTCCAGATTTTGGGCTTTGATCTTGGATCAGAGCATATATGTTAGAGATAAATTTGGCTGCATCCCCCTTTTGACTTAGAATTTCCATATCTAAGCACATTGGTAGAACCATTAATGGTCCCCATTAATGGACCCTGTATACCAAATGTCTTGATAGAGGAAGTCATCTCTGATGTGGTCCAAAGATCCCCATTTCTTTGGGCCTCGAGATTGGGATATCATCACTTCTTTCCCTGTTGCTAGTATTTGTAATTTCCCATTTTATGGGGACATTGGTGTCAGGAGATTCCCATTTCCTTGGGCTGTCAGGGTTGGGAGAAAAGATAAAGATAAAACCATTTCATTGGTTAAAAAAATTGTAAAGGATCCATTATTGTCATGTAATACTACATTTAGATGAAATTCTTTAACTTCTGTCCACTGCAAGGCAGACAGAGAGTCACCACTTTGTCTTGCGTTCCAAGGTAGTCTCCCCTCCAAGTACTGACCAGGCCTGAACCTACTTAGCTTCTGAGATCAGACAATCTCAGGCACATTCAGGCTATTAGGTGCGGTTGGATTTGGGAAATCCTCATTTTATTGGGCTGTTGGGTTCGAGAGATCCCATTCTATTGCCTGTTGGGATTGGGAGCTCCCCATTCCATTGGCTGTTGGGATTGGGAGCTCCCCATTCCATTGGATGTTAGGGTTGGGAGATCCCCATTCCATTGGCTGTTGGGATTGGGAGATCTCATTTCATTGGGCTGTTGTCAGAGTTGGGAGTTTTCCATGTCATTGGAAGCCCATGAGCTGCCTCTGACCGTCTTCACCTTGGGCTGGTCTAAGGTAGCTTTCACCAGAAACGTGGGAGACTTTCAGTTTAACCAATAGTTCTGCCTGTCAAATGGAAATGTAGTGGAAACAAGCAGTGTCTTTCGGAGAATGACAGCATGTTCTGACTGATGCATGAAATGGTCAATGAACAGTAGCATCTTCAGAGCCATTGGAGGGGGACAACAGCAATGGGGTTAACTGAATAGTATTTCAAGCTTTATGATGTAAAATGTCCAGTAGCTGGCCACTGCAGGAAGACCAAAATAGTGGATTATCACAATATCATAGAACATCACAGTTCAGTGCAGGCCCTTTGGCCCACATTGTGCTGTCCCATATATACCTACCAAAATAAAACCTCTCTTTACCTTATAACCCTCTATTTGTTTTCCATCCATCTGCCTGTCTAAGAGTTTCTTAAATGACCCTATTGTTCCAGCCTCCACTTCCACCCCTGATAATGCATTCCAGGCATCCACAACTCCTTGTGTTAAAAAAAAATGTACCCCTCACGACTCCCCTAAACTTTCCTCCCCTCACTTGCTACACATTTCTTCTGGTGTTTGCTACTCATGCCCTGGTAAAAGGTATTGACTATCTATCTTACCTATGCCTCTCATAATCTTGTAGACCACTATTAAGTCACCTCTCAGCCTTCTTCACTCCAGAGAAAAGCCCAAGACATTTTCCAATCCACCCAGGCAACATCCTGGTAAACCTCCTCTGCACCCTCTCTGTAGCTTCCACATCTTTCCTGTAATGAGATGACCAGAACTGAATACAATATTCTAAGTGTGGTCTCACCAGAGATTTGTAGAGCTGCGACATCACCTCACGACTCCTGAACTCAATTCCCCCAACCTTCAGCTATAACCCACATCTTTCTCACCACACGTTCGAACTCCAGCTGCTGGGAACACCGAGCGACAGTGGTCTTTGCGCTGGCATGAGGTTTGGTTTGAACCAAGTCTATAATATTGCAAAACTCTGCCCTCCCCCGCTGCCAACACTTCATCCAGGGGTCTGCTACTCTGTGCTGAACTGCTGGACACTTCTTTCACTCTCCCCTGTGGAAAACTGAGCTCATACAGAATTCCGTTGGCTGTCTCCTAACATCCTGGTTTCTTTCATCCCTCCATTTATCGACTACATCACCTCCTGCCAAGCTGAATATTAGGTTATTGGCCCTTGTTTGTCGATCCCTCCCAATTTGCTCCTTTTCATCTCTTTAATCTTTTCCAGCCTTCTGCCATTTATCCTCTGCCCCTTGAACCCCTCTGAATGTAATCGCTTCATGCCTGGGGACCTAAGCTCCGGAATTCACTCCCTCAGTCTCCCCACCTGCCTCTTCCTGAAAACCCGAGTTGGACATCAATTCTCTGATCCCTTCACATGACCCTCTGCTAATATTTTAGTTGATAACTTTGTTGAAAAGTGGTCTCTACGATGTTGAAGGTGCTATATAAATGGAACTTGTTGCTGTCATTATCAGTCTTCATTTGACAACCCTGGACAACGAAGAATTTGCTTCCTGAATATTTTTGCGTGTATTTTATGATTTTGGGCAGCTGATCACGAAAATCACCATGATGTTTTCCTATCTCATGCCGCTGTTTTAGATATATGATATTTTTGTGATTTCCTGTCATATTTTAAGTCTGCTAGTATATTGCCCATTAAAAAGGTTTAGATGTACAGCACAGTAACAGGCCCTCCCGGCCCACGAACCCATGCCACCTAATTCACTTACGTGTTGAGGGGTGGGAGGAAATGGAAGCCCTCGGAGGAAACCCACGTGGACACAGGGAAAACTCTCTCCCATGATCATCAACTCTCCCAATTCCAGATCACCCACCACACCAGAGCCCATACAGCATGCAATGAACCAAACTATCACACACCAGGTGAGCCATTTAGATGACTTTCCCTGGAATAATGCTCGAGAGGCCAGAAGTGACCCTTACAGGCAGCGCGGGATTTGAACCCGTCCCGATTGCTGTCGCTGTAACAGTGTTGCGCTAACCGCACTGGCCTCAGCTTCCCTAATGACAGGGATCGGAGCAAGGGGTCCATCAGCCTGGTGCCAAGCCAGCCTTGAGACAGAATACCCGGCTGATCCTCCTTTTGCTGATTGTGAGATCTTGACGTGGCCAAACTAACCTTCATAGTTTCCGCCATTCATGATGACGTTTATTGTACAACGGACATATGCTCCAAAATTCTTACGTGCTGCAGGTATTTGTAAACAAAAGCTATAATATTAAACGTCATTAAAATAAAAAGACAATAAATGTGTGAAATAGACCAGCCGTTCTCAACCCTTTCTTTTTGACCATGACTCCCTGTTGGACTCTGCTCAAAGTTCATGGGCCCCCTCCCCTGTGAAGCAGTCGGTTCATTGGTTTCTTCTGTGCTTCTCTCCCACCGACTACATATGATTTCAGTCCGTGTACTCCCGCCCCCAACCAAAATGTGGTGTGTTCCTCAGGAGGGCTGTATGACCCCCACTGAGAGGATGGCTGAGAAAGCTCGACAATGAATATCACAATAGTCCTTTTGTGGTGTCAGAGCAGACCACGGTTGGTGTAACAGGGGAAGTTCAAGAGCCTGGTGGCTGATGGAAAGTATTGGCTAAGATGGGTTTATAGAGTCATACAGAGTGGAAACAGGCCATTCAGCCCAATTTATTGACGTTGACCAAGATGTCCTACCCGCACATGCCTGCATTTGCCCCTTATCCCTCTAAACCAATGGTTCTCAACTTTCCACTCACATCATGTATCTTAGATTTTGTACTTTAAATGGATGGGGGGGGGAGGTAGGGAGGGTGGGATGGGAGGAGGGAGGGGGGGGAGAAAATGACACTGAATATATTTGAAAAGGAAAATGTATGTATCATGGTCAATGTGGTGTATGGTGTGAAAAATAAAAAAAAACTTTCCACTCACATCCACTTTAAATATTTCCTATGCCATCGGTGCTCTGTGGTTAGTAAGGGATTGCTTAAGGTGGGATGTGGGTGGAAATAAAAAATTTGAAAACCACTGTTTTAATTGTACCTAATTGACTCGTTATGTGCACGGTTTCAGAACTCCAAAGGAAATGGACCAATGATAATTTTTTTCAAACAAAATATTTCAGTAACAATTGGGTCTAGAGCAGTGGTTCTCAACCTTTCCTTCCCAGTTTTGCTTTTCCATGGTTGCAATGTCCTGGTGAAACCTTTCACTATGTTCGTCGCTGACTGGCACCAAGATTAGCAGGGAAGACGTCCAAGTGCAAATGCAGAAAATGAATTTTTGAATGACATGTTTTTGTCTGCTTGAAGTAGACTTAAATATGGCAGGAAATAACAAAAATAAGGTTATATCTAATAAAACAGTACATGGTAGGAACAGTTTTGTGATCTGCAGCCTAAAATCAATAATCTACACCCAAAAGTGTTCAGGAAGCAAAATATTAATTATCCTGTATTATTGATCACCCAGGATCATTCAAAATGTTGGAGCAGAAAAAGAAACCCTTCAGCCCAACTGGTCCTTCCTGGCCAACCTGTGCTTCTCTCCCCACAGACGCTGCTTGAACTGCTGAGTGTTTCTGCCCCCCACACCTCTAGTTTTACTTCAAATTTCCAACACCTGTCATTTTATTAGATTTTGTTTCCTGAAGGTTATGCCTAGCGTTTTCATTAGGTGAGCCCTACCCTTGCCCCAACCCTTGCCCCCAACCACCCCAACTGGCTTTTTTTCAGATTCAGATTTCAGATTTATTGTCAGAGTACATACGTGATATCACATACAACCCTGAGATTCTTTTTCTTGTGGGCGCGGCTGAATTACCACTCATTGGTAGTGTAAAAAAACTGTACACAGCATACACATGTAAACCCATAAACAAATGTAAACAACTGGCTGTGTAACACAGAGAGGAGAAAAACACAATAAAGTGCATAAGTTAGAATCCTTAAATGAGTCCCTTATTGAGTTTGTCATTGAGGAGTCTGATGGTGGAGGGGGAGAAGCTGTTCCTGAACCTGGTGGTGTGAGTCTTGTGGCACCTACACCTCTTTCCTGATGGCAGCAGTGAGAAGAGAGCGTGTGCTGGGTGGTGTGGATCCTTGATGATTGCTGCTGCTCTCCAAAAGGCAGCGTTCCCTGTAGATTTCTCGATAGTGGGGACAGTTTTGCCTGTGACGTCCTGGGCTGTGTCCACTACATAGGGGGTACCTTGATGGAGCCAGTCAACACACTTTCCACCGCACCTCTGGAGAAATTTGCCAGGGTTTCTGGTGTCGTACCAAACCTCCGCAAGCTCCTAAGAAAGCCTGGGTCCAGGAAAGATATTCAAAGATAGTGACTCCCAAGCCCTTAAATTTGCTCACCCTCTCCACCTCTGATCCCCCCAATGACCACTGGATTGTCAACCTCTGGTTTTTCCCTTCCTGCAGTCAACAATCAGCTCCTTAGTTTTGGTGACATCGAGTGCGAGATTGTTATTGGTGCTCCATTCGGCCAAGATTTTCAACCTCCATCCGGTATGCAGGCTCATCCCCTTCCTTTAAATACAACCCTCTACTGTGGTATCGTTGACAAATTGGTAGATGGTGTTATTGTCGTACCGAGCCATGTAGTCGTAGGTGTAAGGTGAGTAAAGCAGGGGGTTAAGAACACAGCCCTGTGGTGCTCTGGTACTGTGGAGGAGATGTTCTTACCGATCCTCATTGATTGTGGCCTGTGGGTGAGGAAATTCTTGATCCAATTACACAGTCAAGGGTGTTGCAGGACAGAGGAGAGGTCCGTTAAATGCTTTTTTAAAAAATATTTTATTTAAGATCAACCTAGATAACAAACAACAAAGACCATATATCACATTATTATAAAATTTAATTAAATACATGTTGATGTATATAAAGAAAAAGAGAAAAAGAAACTACAAAAAAATCTAAACTCTGACTCCCTCCCAACCCCCAAACCTACTACCCCCACGAAAAATAATCTAAGTTACTAAAATACATAATAATTATATATTTAATTGGATTGCTTCAGAAAACACTCAAAGATCCCAAAAACATTTCACAAGAGAACCTTATTTATTTTTAAGGGAAGACTTCTCCGGTTTGGAGGATTCAAAGGAATTATTTATAATTACAAACCCAATGTTCGAGCATACGGGCTCCAGATCTGTAAAAATACAGAATATTTACCTCTCAAATTGTATGTAGTTTTTTTTTCTAAAGGAATCCCTGTATGCCATCTTCCATGAAACATCGGATTTCCAAGGAACAGCGACACATTTCCTTGCCACATCATCAAAGCTAATTTAACAAATTTCAACTGAAAATCTGATAAACGTAGTTTAGGAGTTATATTTTCAAAATTTCCCATCAATAATAACTCAGGGTTCAATGGAAAATCAACACCTGTAACCCATTGCAAAAACTTACTAATAGAAATCCAAAAAGGTTTAACTTTTGAACAAGACCGTGTAGAATGAATAAAAGTTCCGATACCTTCACCACATCCAAAACATTGATCCAATGTATTTGATTTCCATCTGATCAGTTTCTGAGGTGTGTAATATATAACTGATGTAAAAAAATGATGATCCATTAAAGGCTGAGGTAGAAGACAGACCAGGGCACCTGTGATTTCTCCTCTCTGAGGAGCAGCAGAGATCACCGGCATAGGCGTAGATCATAGAACAGGCCCATCAGCCCACGATGTTGTGCCGACCAATGTGCACCTACCCCACATCAGTGTAAGTTCAACAGGAAATTCAGCCGATGCTGCGAGTGTAGGGCAATTCACAACAGGGCTGGAGTAACTCAGCAGGTCACGTAGGATCTACGGGAAGTCAAGGGTAACCAAAGTTTCAGGTCAAAGTATTGAACTAGCTCTTCCTTCCCTCACAGCTCATGTTCTTCTTCTTATGTTCATGGAGTCTTTTAAATGTCCCAATTTTAAATTTAGATATACAGCACAGTAACAGGCCATTTCGGCCCATCCAATTTACACTCTATTGTCGAACACCCCGACCCCCCCCCCCCCCCAACTCCGGTATGTTGTTTTGAACGGTGGGAAGAAACTGGAGCCCCGGGAGAAACCCACGCAGACACAGGGAGAACATACAAACTCTTTACAGACAGTGCGTGGGATTCGAACCCAGATCCGGTCCCAATCGCTGGCGTTGTAAAGGCATCGCGCTAACCACTGCACCGACTGGGCCTCCCATTAACAGTCTCTCACTCCATTCCCAGAACCCACCACTCTGTGTTTAAATCTCCCCTCATCTTGAACAGATGCTACCATCACCTTGGGAGAGAGGAGCTGCCTACCTTGGCTGTCATAATCTATTAAGTCCCATCTCACCCTTTGTCTCTCCAAAGAGAAAAGACCTGGCTCAGTCAACCTAAGACGTGTTTTGCACATCCAGGCAGAACCCTGGAAAAATTAACGAAGAAAGTCTGCAGATGGTGGGGTCGAGTGCAATGCACAGACGTGCTGGAGAAACTCATGCAGTATCCGTAGGAAGCAAAGGGCCACCAGCATTTTGGTCCCAGGCCCTTCATCAGGTACATCTAAACTGGCAGGTGTCTGGATAAAAAGATGTGGGGGAGGGGGGAGGGAGAGGAGGGAGGAAGGGGCAAGAGGAGGAGCACAGGCCAATTGGACATGGGTGTGAGGGCAGGATAGTCTCCCACCCTCTCTCCTCTGCCCCCCCCCCATCGATGTGATCGTTCTCTGAAGAGGGCACGCAAAATCATAGATGACCCCTTCCACCCCGCACACAGCATCTTTCAGCTGATCCCGTTGGGGAAGAGATCCAGGAGGATCAGAGGCGGCACCACCAGGCTGAGGATCAGCTTTTTCCCATGGACAGTGAGAACGCTGAACAACCAAAGGATCTGCTTGCACTCACCCTCCGAGACTCTCATATTCATGGAACAATATTACAGTATGTCCTGCATATGTATTGCTTGCCTGTATGTGTGGAACATCTGGTTGTGTGTCTGTGTTTTTTGCACCGAGGGCCAGAGAACGCTTGTACAATCAAATGACAATGAACTTGAAAAAGAAAGAAGTGATGGGAGAGGGGGTGGTTCTCTGATAGGAGAGAGAGGGGGGGTGGGGAGCTGGGTTATACCCGGTGAAGGGCCCAGGCCTGACATGTTGGCTACCCTCTACTTCCTATGGATTTTGCGTGTCCTGCAAAGTTTCTCCAGTTTGTGTATTGCACAGCATCCTGGTAAATCTCCTCTGCTCCCTCTCCAAAGCTTCCACCTCCTTCCCGTAACGCGGCGAGCAGAACCGAACTTTTGCAGGCGATTATTTCTCCCGGTCCGCCCACGCAGGAGGCCCCCTCCGCTCTCTCCTGCTTGAAGCTACCGCCCGGCCAAGCTGCCGAGAGTAGGGGAAATTACTCCGGGAATTCCGTTGGTTCCTCTGTAAGCGAGTCTGCGATCTTTGGAAAGCAAAGACAATCAGAGCGCCGACTATTTTGAGCCTTTGTGAGCCTCCAAGCAGCAGGTGCCTGAATTTTGGTGTGAAGGGTCATCAATCCCATGGGGGAATAATCAAATTATTGTCCGCGGTGTCTCGTCACCGCTGCTTTAACCGAGCTTGAGAGCTAATGGGGCTAAAAGGCAGTTCAACCGGTTGATTAGCAGAGCTTGAGAGGAGTTGAATGGGAGCATCTCTTTTGATAGAGTGCTCCTCTCATAAAGACGCTCTGTGAGAATAATTTGTGGTTATGGGCTGTTACTTGGATGCCAGCGTGTAACTGAGGGACTTAGGGAAGATTAACCCACTGCTAACTCAGGCAAGCTGGATGCTGAGTGCTTGGGGGAGGGGGGCAGGGACCTGTAACGCTGATTTTTAAGCCCTTTCAGGAGAAATGATTTGGCATGCCCCCGACTGGTGGCTGCGAGAGGGGTACATTGCAATCTGTATCGCTCTCCAAGCCAACACTTTCAGCCAATGGTAAGCGTGAAGCCAACAGATGTGAAACTCCAGGGTCGGCGCCAAGGGGCGGGGCATTTTCCAACATTGCTGCTCCCCCCCCCCCAAATGAGGTATTGTAACCCCTCACCCCACCAGCAGCATTAGTGTCACTGATGTGTGTCGTCGCTAGTCACAAGACAAACACGCAATATAAGCAGTGTGTTTGTCAACTATGTCGGAGGGACGGCGGCAGGGCCATCGCCGCACGGAGGAGACTCATGGTGGGCAGGTAGGCACCACCCTCCCTCTCCCCCAACCGATGAGCGTCAGAGTGCGCCCCGCCCCACTGGTTAACCTAATGCCCCCCCGCTAAGACTTGTTCTGGCGCCAACCCTGTGATTGTAGTAAAAACAGACAGAAATGTTGGAGGATCACAGCCGGACTTGCAGTGTCCAGAGGAGGTAGAGACTGGCTTATACCTTGATGAAGGGCTAAGACCCAAAATGTTGGTAATATATCTTTACCTCCTGTGGACACTGCAAGACCGGCTGAGTTCCCCCAGCATCTCTCGGTGTGTTTTCCTATAGCCAATGAGGCTAAGATTCCTTTATCTTTGTTTCCAAAACTAAACATTAATTCACAATAAATTATTTACAAGAAAGGAAAACTGTTCCAAGTCCTTTCATATCCTTATTGTTGTATCCATACATTTCCATCACTGTACATTGTTACATTCATTTTCTATTTACACTGTTACCACAACCGTGGTACCTTGTCATTGCTCCCCCCTCTGATGTCTGAGCCCCTTAATACCTGATAATGGGAGGGTCTATATCACTGGTTTTCAAACTGTCCCTCCTAAACTCACACACCCCTTTAAGTAATCCCTAAGCCATCGGAGCTCTGTGATTTATAAGGTGATATGTGGGTAGAAAAAAAAAGGTTTGTAAACCACTATTTTAATCGTCCCTCATTGACTCGTTATGTGCACCATTTCAGAACTCCGTAGGAAATGGACCAATGACAATTTTTCTCAAGCAAAATATTTCAGCAACAATTGGGTCTCGAACAGAGATTCTCAACCTTCCCTTCCCACTCACAGACCACCTTAAGAACATAGGAAATAGGAGCAGGAGTCGACCATCCGACACGTCGAGCCTGCTCAGCTATTCAATGGGATCGTGGCTGATCTGATCTTTGACTCAACTCCACCTCCCTGCCTTTTCCCCCATATCCCTTAATTCCTTTTTGATGGGAAAATTATCTAACTGAACCTTAAATAAGTTTAATGAAGTCACCTCAACTGCTTCCCTGGGCAGAGAATTCCACAGATTCATTACTCTCGGGGAAAAGAAGTTTTTGCTCATCTCTGTCTCACATCTACTCCCCTGAATCTTGAGTCCCCTTACTAATCACAGAGCACTTATGGCATAGGGATTGTTTAAGGTGGAATGTGAGTTAAGGGGGCAGTTTGTAAACCACTGGACTAGACCGTGGTCTTTCCTCACAGCGCCCTTGTGTGTTCTGTACATAATACACAAACTTTGCTAGCTTCTGGTTGCCGTAAATGCACGGAAAATGATGCCACTAGCCCGACAACAAGAGGAAGAGAATGCCCAGAATTCCTTCAGTGTCTCTGTAAATTTGCCTCCTGCGCTCCCGCAACCTCTGCAGCCGCAGAGCCTCATGTCCGTTCCAGTGATGACCTCGAGCTTCTGGCTTTGAATGATTTGTTTTTCTTTGAAGATCAAAGAAATACGGGTCGCAAATGAAATGCTGGAGGGTGGGAAAAATCAAAAAGACCTTGGATGTTAATCCAAAACTGAATAGTTTGGAAAAACTCAGTGGGTCAGGCAGTATCCATGGAGGGAGAAACGGTTAACAGTCAAACAACCTGAAACATTGGGCTTCTAGCAGGTTTCAGACTTACTTCAAACTTCCAAATTTGATTTTCATCGTCTTGGAGGTTTTTAATCTCACCTAACCCTGTCGAAGTCAGAGATGGGGGGAGGAGAGAGAGTGAGAGTGAGAGGAGAGGAGGGAGGAGAGAGTGAGTGAAAAGAGATGGAGGAGAGAGAGAGAGATGGAGGGAGGAGGGAGAGAGGAGAGAGAGTTAGAGAGAGGAGGGAGAAGGGGAGAGAGAGAGATGGGGAGGAGAGAGAGTGAAAGTGAGAGGAGAGAGAAGGAGGAGTGAGTGAAAAGAGATGGAGGAGAGAGAGATGGAGGGAGGAGGGAGTAGAGAGAGGAGGGAGAAGGAGAGAGAGAGAGAGATGGAGGGAGGAGAGAGAGATGGAGGGAGAAGAGAGAGTTAGAGAGAGGAGAAGGAGAGAGAGAGAGATGGAGGGAGGAGAGAGAGAGAGAGGAGTTCAGAGAGGAGAGAAAGAGGGAGGGAAAGAGGAAATAGAGGGGAGTGGAAATGAGGAGAGGGGAGCAGAGAGAAAGGGAGGGGAAGAGAGAGTCGAGGGAGTGGAGAGAGGAAGAGGAAGAAGGGAAAGTGAAGAGGGAGGGAGAGCAAGAGAGTGAAAGAGAAAGAGGAGAGAGGGGAGGGGAGCGAGGGAGAAAGAGAGAGAGGAAAGAGATGAGAGAGGACAGAAAGAAGAGAGTGTGGAGAGAAAGAAAAAAGAGGTTTAAAAATCAGCCATCATCTTATTAATGGGATAACAGGTATCTGGAGCTGAATGAGCTGCTTGTTTCTGTTTCCAATGTTCTTACATCCTTGTTCAGGGAATAAGGAGATGAGTTTAGATGTTTGGTGGATTGTTAGTTGTAATGCAGATGTTTTACCATTAATTAAATTTAAAAAAATGAAATGTAGACATACCCGATCGTTTTGGCCCACGAGTCCGTGCCGCCCGATTTACACCCCGTGAATGAACATCCCCAGTACGTTTCGAATGGTGGGAGGAAACTGGAGCTCCCGGGGAAAACCCACGCAGATGTCGCGGGATTCAAACCCCAGTCCCGATCACTGGCGCTGTAACAGCGTGGCGTTAACCACTACGCCTACCGTGGCGCCCTTATTTTTCTAAGATGGTTTATATAAATATTTGCACTGAGCTGCTCCGCAAAACAAAGAAGTTTGTGACTTGTTCATGATCGTAAATTCTGATTCTAATTCATCAGGGGACAAACAAGAGACGGGTGTTATTCAGAACGACTTGATTAAAGACCAATGCAACACGTACAGTATTTAAAATACAAATAGCCCAGCACAGCGAAGCCGGAATGTGGAGGTGACAGGTTTATAGATCACCCTGTCATTCTCTATGACTGCATATGGCAGTGTAACAAGGCACAGCCCTCCCGGCCTGAGTCAGTCCTGATTCAAATCTTTGGGATTGCATGTGTTTGTTGAGTTGCTAATCACAGTCAGGCGGAGATCTGTCTCCCTGTTTGTTGAGGGTCGGTTGACTGATGGGGGTCACCTTGGTCAGGAGCCCGTGGTTCCTTGTTGCAATGAATGAAGGGCGGCAGGGTTGCATTGAGCGCCGTGGGCATTGCCCAAGGCAATAGCGGGAGCTTGTCTCTGGGACCGCCGCTGTTCCTGATGGCTGGCTGGGTTTTATTGTTTTTTTTTGGGAGGTAGTGGGGGGAAACTTGTCACCCCAGAGGCTTGGCCTTTTGTGCTGCCGGCAGGAGAGCGATTGATGGATGGTCCTTCGAACAATCAGGTCATCGGAACGGACGTTCTCCGGGAGGGGGAAGGAGGAGGGAGGAGGGGTGTGTGTCGCTCGCTGCCTGCCAGCCGTCTCCTCACTGACATCTGCCGTCTTCTGGGACAACACACTCACAGCAAGGGCCGGAATCCCACAGCTGTCAGGGAACGCAGGCAGCTAGAGAGGTAAAAATGCAGTGCTGGAGACACTCAGCAGGTCAAACAGTGTGGCAAAGATAGATACATGACCAACATTTCGGGCTTGAGCAGAATGTCTGCAGGCAACCAATCAAAATGGTGGGGGTGGGTGGGAGGGAGAGAAGGGGCAAGAGAAACCCATAGGCAGGAGATAATAAGGGAGGGAGGTCAAGCAGGGAGAGGAGGGATGGCTCTGTGAATGGAGAAGGGAGGGGGGTAGAGAGATGGAGAAAAAGGAAAAGGGAATGGAGGGGGGAACAGAGAGCAGATTCCGGAGAAGTCGATGTTAATGCCATCTGACTGGAGACTGTCCAGGCAGAAAATCAAGTGTTGTTCCTCCAATTTATAGGTGGTGGGATAGTACACGAGGCCATGCACAGACATGTCAGCATGGGAGTGGGGCACAGAACTGAAGTGTTTGGCCACTGGGAGATCCCAGTCACTGATACAGACTGAGCAAAGGTGCTCAGCGAAGCGGTCTCCCAGACTGCGCCGAGTTTCTCCGATGTAAAGAAGGCCGCAAAGGGAGCACCGGACGCAGTAGATCACTCCTGCGGATGCACAAGTGTCGCTTCACTTGAAAGGACCGTTTGGGACCCCGGATGGTGGTGAGGGAGGAGGTGTGAGTGCAAGTGCAGTCACAGGGGAAAATGCCGGTGGGGAAGGATGAGTGGACGAGGGAGTCACAGAAGGAGCAGTCCAGAGAGGTAGACAAGGCCCTGCAAGTAACCGAGGATGCAGTTAGGGATCAGGGTGCATGGAACAGACTCAATGCCTTCAGTTGATCTGTACAAACTAGGGAAAAGGGATAATGGAAGGGACTGTAATTCCTCAAGTTCATGCAAGAATAAATAAACTGCTCAAGGGATTGTCATTCCCCAATCTAATGCACCACAGGTCCATTCTCCATCAAATATAACAGCTGTGGTATTTCAAGACAAGTCAAGTTTATTGCCATCTGATTGCACAAGTACAAGCTGAAGAAACAGTGTTCTCCGGTCCTCGGTGTAAAACACACAGACACACAACCAGACATAACACACATACAGACAAAGGACAAGTATTTCATCTATACAAATAAATAAATATTGTTTCATGAATATGAGCGTCTCGGAGAGACAGTGTGAACAGTTCCTTTGGTCGATCAGCATTCTCACTGCCCGTGGGAAGAAGCTGATCCTCAGCCTGGTGGTGCTGGCTCTGATCCTCCTGGATCTTTTCCCCGACGGGAGCAGCTGAAAGATGATGCGTGCGGGTTGGAAGGGGTCCTCGATGATTTTGCGCGCCTTCTTCAGACAATGATCCCGGTGGATCACGTCAATGTGGGGGGGGGGGGCTCCCAGTGATCCTCTCTGCCACTCTTATGGTCCTATGGATTGACCTCCGATCCGTTTCTCTGCAGCATCCGATGCAGGTTCCTACTCCCAACCTGAGCTCATTGAAAATTTACCTTGTTATCCTACTTAAGGCATTCTCAATTTATCAACATCATTCTCTAAATATTGCCCTGGTGTTCAAAACTATCCTCTTATTGTTAGCGCAGCGCCTTTACAGCGCCAGCAATCAGGACTTGGGTCCAAATCCCGCGCTGTCTGTAAGGAGTTTGTACGTTCTCCCTGTGTCTGCGTGGGTTTTCCCCGGGGGCTCCAGTTTACTCCTTCAAAACATACCGGGGGTTAATGGGGTGTAATTGGACGGCATGGACTCGTGGGCCAAAGGGGCCTGTTATGGTGCTGTATGTTTAAATTTCTAAAAAATTCAAATTAAAGGAATGTTATAGCTGCCTAAAAGACAGATAAATCCCCAAGGCTAGGTGAGATTTAGAGCAGCAAACACTCTACTGGAGGAAGTCAGGTTGAGCAGCATCGGTGGGAGAGAGAGAATTGTCATCGTTTCTTTCGACTGGATTCCTCCATCATCATCCTTTCTTGATGAAGGGCTCATCTTTATTATATAAAGTTCACTGAGTTTCTCCAGCATTTTCAATCACAGTGCGTGCAGTCGTTCGTATTTCATCTTTTCTCTCCCATCCATGGTGATCCTCCAGGAGAGCGTGTGCGTGTCTCATGTGTCTCCAGATGGTATTTAACCCAGGTTATAACAGTGTGGAAGGGAAGAGCTGCTGGAGCTCTCCCTCTAATTTCTAAATCTTGGCAGGACGCTGTGAGGAACTGGGTGGACCCCTCCATGGAAGAAAGGAAGCAGGGAAAAAAACCTGGTAATTGGAGATGTGTGCCTAACGTCAGCCGTCGGATAAACGCTGGAAAAAATTCTGATGGAGAGGATTAATGATCACTTGGAAAGGCAGTAACTAATCCAGTCAGTTGGCAGATCCGATCTGAATAATTTGAATGAGAGGATCGGCTGCGACCCCTCCACCATCAGACTCCTCAACAACAACTCAATCAGGGACTTGTTTAAGGACTCTTGCATTTTATTATTTTCTCTCTGTATATCACAGTGCGTACAGTTTTTTTGCATTACTGATTAGTGGTAATTCTGCCTTGCCTGCAGGGAAAAGAATCTTGAGGTTGTATGTAATGTCATGGATGGCAATAAATTTGAAATCTGATATCAGTAACCCTTTGACAAGGTCTCACATGGGAGAATCGTCCAAAAGGTTCGGGCAATGGGACACAGGCAAGTTGGTAATAGGAGACAGCGGGTAATGGCGGAGGGTTGATTTTGCGATTGGTTGCCTCTAGCTCATCGTGTGGCACACCACAAGGATCAGGGCTGGGACCCTTGCTGTTTGCAGTATCCATGAATGTCTTTGGAAGTGTTTGTGGAACAAAGGGGCCTTGGCGTGTGCATCCATAGATCCTTGAAGTCACCAACACAGGGTGGTAATGTGGTCAGCAAGGCAATGTGGGATGCTGGCCTTCGCGACATTGACTACAGAATGTGATAGTACAGATTCTATCACCAATGTGTATATGTACAGATTGTAATGTAGGATGACTGCGATTGGCTGAGAGCGTAGCCACGCCTACTGGCAGGTCTTAAAGGGTTGATCCTAGCCAGACCAGGTCATTCTGGACTGGTCGACCTACATGTGATACGCTCCAGTTAATAAAAGCCTTGGATCAACAAGCCTTTGATTCTTTTGATGCGCTTTACAATTTTATTAACTAGAAAGTTAATAAAAGGGGTGGAGCGTATGCTACAGCTGGAACGCCTCGACAATGACCCACAGTCGGCTACAGCCTCAAATGACTTTAAGCACTGGGTGAGGTGCTTTGAAACATACTTACAACTCTCTGACCCTGTCGGCAACTACTAATATTGATGACTATGTTGTCCTCGAGAGTCTACCAGAGCATCCAGGACGTGACCACTTATGCCACAGCCATGAAGGTGCTGAAAGGGCTCTACGAACGACCGGTGAACAGGGTCTACGCTCGGTACAAACTAGCGACAAGGAGGGAACAGCCCAGTGAGTCCTGTAGAGCTTATATTCAGGCACGAAGGGCAATGGGCAGGGACTGTGCCTGCACAGACAGAACTGCTGCGGAGACCACAGACGATCTCATTCGGGATGCCTACGTGGCCGGGGTCCAATCGAATGAGGTGAGGCAGCGCCTGCTAGAGCAAGGGGGAAAAAACCTAGAGGACGTGATCTGGATCGCAGAGACAATGGAGGATGTGGTCTTAAGTATGGACATGTACTCTCGGGGCTGGACCCCATGCTCTAATGTGAATAGGATGCCCTCCCTCAACCCTACTACACCCCGGCACACCAACAGCCTGTTGGCTGCCGCTACACTGCCCCATGCGACCCCAAAGTGTTATTTCTGCGGGAGGGACAAGCACAGCAGGTCCCAGTGCCCGGCGAGAAAAGCCAGGTGCTAGAAGTATCTTAAAAACGGCCACTTTGCTGTAGTCTGTTGCTCCAAAATGGCTGCCGTCAAACACAGTGACTCGTGTGAAGCCCAATCGCCCCCCTCCCATTCAAACATTTCTTCCTCGGAGCTCTCGTCCAATGAGAGTGAGGGCTCCACCACGTGGCAGCACCTAATGTCATGAGGAAGACGCCGAGTGCGGAAGGTACAACCCACCCTCGCCGCAATGACATTGGCCTGCTTCACCCTCCCTCAAGAAGTAACGTCTGACCAGGCTCCCAGCCCTAACTTCAACGGCCGCCGCCGCTGCCGACCAGGGACCCGCCACCACCGAGGCAGTCGAACAGATACCCACCGCCGCTACTGACACTGCCGACCAGGGACACGCCGCCGTGACTGACGCTACCGACCCGGTACCCACCGCTGTGACTGATGACGACCGCCCGAGTGACTGCCCCACTACCGACAGCAAGCAGCGACCCCCAGCACTTACTGTTGGCTGGCTGACACCCCCAGCGGGCTGCAGGCAGCAGCACCAACTCCTCAATGCTGACTGCACCGGCCCAACTGTTTCTGTGACGTCACCACGCACACATTGCATGACATCATCACGTAGGATTCCACTGTCCCCATTACAAGTCACTGCATCAGTAACCCTAGACCAGGACTGCCCCATCCCCTCACAAAAGCAATAGAACTGATTAAAGTGCATGGACACCGTACCAATTGCTTATTTGACTTGGGGTCAACTGACAGTTTTATCCACCCAGACCTGGCCCGTCGTTGCGGACTGGCTATTCTCCCCACTGCCCAGAGGATTTAATTGGCGACCAGATCACACTCGACCAGGGTAAAGGGGTACTGTGTGGTGACCCTGAAAGTCCAGGGCATCACGTTCACAGACTTCAAACTATTAGTCCTTCCCCAACTGTGCACCCCTGTATTGCTGGGACTGGATTTTCAGTGCTAGTTCCGAACCATTTCCCTGCACTTTGGGGGGGGGGGGGGGCCTCACGCTCCACTCTCTGTCTGTAACCACTCGACCCCGGAAGCTTCCTGCCAGCGGCAG
This sequence comes from Narcine bancroftii, assembly GCF_036971445.1. NCBI lineage: Eukaryota > Metazoa > Chordata > Chondrichthyes > Torpediniformes > Narcinidae > Narcine > Narcine bancroftii. The sequence continues at coordinate 20,934,996 of NC_091479.1, read as the reverse complement.
CTCGAGCCACCCACCTGTAGCCTCGGGGCCCACCTGTAGCCTCTCCACCCTCCGAATTGCTCTGCCAGCAGTCTTCGCAAATCTCACCCCTGGCACCAAAAGCCAGCAGTATAGTTATGAAGACAGGAAATTCATCTCAAACGAGGTGCTCAGACTGCTGGACGAGGGCATTATCGAACCTAGCTCGAGTCCCTGGAGGGCCCAGGTGGTAGTTGTTAAAAACGGGGAGAAGCCGCGGGTGGTGGTTGACTACAGCCAGACAATCAAGCGTTTCACAATTCTGGATGCGTACCCCCTCCCATGGATCACAGATGTGGTGAATCAATATCTATTGACCTACGTTCGGCCTATCACCAACTCCTGATCCGCCTAGAAGACCGACCTTTCACGGCCTTCGAAGCGAAAGGGTGGCTGTATCAATTCCTCAGGGAATTGGGGCCATGAATGGTGTTGCGGTCTTCCAGCAGGAAATGGACCAGATGATGGACCAGAACAGACTAACAGCTACTTTCCCATATCTGGACAATGTCACCATCTGCGGCCATGACACGGAGGACCATGATGCCAACCTTGAGAAATTTTTTCAGACTGCGATTCAGCTGAACTTGACCTAAAATTTCAACAAGTGTGTCTTCCGGGCCACTCGGCTCGCAAGTCTAGGTTGCGTGGTAGAGAACGGGGTGGTAATGCCAGACCCTGACCGCATGCGTCCCCTCATGGACTTGCCCCCCACCCCCCACACCCAAAAGTCACTCAGATGCTGCCTGGGTTTCTTTTTGTACTCTGCCCAATGGGTTCCACACTATGCTGACAAGGCATGGTCACTCATCAAGACCACCTCCTTCCCCCTGTCAACCGAAGCCAGAGCGGCCTTCGACCGCATCAAATCGGACATCGCCACTGCAATGCTGCACGCCATTGACGAGTCCATCCCGTTCCAAGTCGAGAGCAATGCGTCCAACTTTGCACTGGCAGCCACTTTGAACCAGGCCGGCCGGCCAGCAGGCTTCTTCTCCAGAACCCTCCAGGGTCCTGAGAGCCGACACTCCTCTGTTGAGAAGGAGGCCCAGGCCATAGTCAAAGCATTACATCGTTGGAGACACTACCCCACTGGCAGGTGCTTTACACTGCTGACCAACCAACATACGGTCTCCTTCATGTTTAGCAGCACCCAGCGAGGTAAGATCAAGAACGAAAAGATTGCTAGGTGGAGAATTGAATTCTCCACCTTTAATTATGACATACTGTATCGGCCTGGTAAACTTAATGACCCGCCAGATGTGCTCTCCAGGGGGACACGCCAACATACAACTGGACATGCTGCAGAGACTCCACGAGGAGCTCTGACATCCAGGGGTCACTAGGTTCACGCACTTTGTCAAAGCTCGCAACCTGCCCTACATGGTCGAGGAGATTCGTTCCATGACCCGAGCCTGCCTGGTGTACGCTGAGTGCAAGCCCCACTTCTTCCGTCCGGAGAACACCCACGTCATCAAAGCCATCCGCCCCTTTGAGCGTCTCAGTGTGGACTTCAAGGGGCCCCTACCGTCAACCAACCGTAATACCTACATCCTTATGGCCATCGACGGGTACTTCTGCTTCCCGTTCGCCTTGCCCTGCTCAGACATGACTGCCTCCTCAGTCATAGAGGCCCTGCACAGCATCTTCACCAGTTACATCCCCAGTGACATGGGGTCTTCGTTTATGAGCGCAGAGCTGCGGCAGTACCTTCTGGAGCATGGTATTGCTTCAAGCAAGACCACCAGCTACAACCCACACGGTAATGGGCAGGTCAAAAGAGAGAATGGCACTGTCTGGAAAGCGGCCCTCCGGTCCAAAGGTCTCCCCACCTCTCAATGGCAGAACGTGCTCACTAGCACCCTACACTCCATCCGCTCCCTCCTAGGCACCTCGACCAATGCCACCCCCCAAGAAAGGATGTTCTCTTTCCAAAGGAAATCCGAGTCGGGTACGACCATACCAGCATGGCTCACGGTTCCCGGTCCAGTCCTTTTACGACGCCACGTCTGGTACTCTAAGAATGACCCCTTGGTTGACCAAGTGACTCTGCTCCATATGAACCCGCATTATGCCTACGTAGAGTACCCGGACGGACGGGTCGGTAAGGGACCTAGCCCAAGCCGGATCAGGCGCAGCAGTGCCTTTAACCCAACCTCCCCCAAATCCTTCTCCCCCAGGCCACGTGCTTGAACAGAGGGACCAGCACCACCCCACCAGCTCAGGCCAGGCTGTCGATAACGCTGTTGGGGAATTGAGCGAAGCAGTGGCCGCACCCTACGGGCCTGCTGGCGACGACTCCGGTGACCCCAATCCCGGCACCTCGGCATTCACGCTGGATGGTCAGGCCCCCTGACCGGTACAGCCCCTAACCTCCACCAGGCCCTTTTTTTCTTTATTTTTACAGCCCTCCATCCACCCCAGGGTCAGTTCTCCAAGAAGGAGTGAATGTGATAGTACAGATTCTATCACCAATGTGTTTAATTACAGATGGAAATGTAGGATGACTGTGATTGTCTGAGAGCGTAGCCACACCTACTGGCAGGTCTTAAAGGATGGCTCCTAGCCAGACCAGGTCATTCTGAACTGGTCGACCTACATGTGATATTCTCCAGTCTTCTAGTTAATAAAAGCCTTGGTTTGGATCAACAAGCTTTTGATTCTTTTGACACGCTCTACACAGAAGTTGGGAGGTTATGCTCCAACTTCAAAAAAACCCTCTTCAAACCTCTGCTGGGGAACTGTGTGCAGCTCTGGTCGCCATGAATGGGAAGGATGTGACTGAACTGGAGAGGAGAGGAAATACAACGTGTCACTTTGGGAATTAACCTATATGAGGTCAGAATCAGAATTTATTGTCATGAACATGTCACAAAATTCATTGATTTATGGCAGCGTCGCAGAGCAAACATTTATATAAACCACCTTACAACAATAAATGAAAATAGTGCAAGAAAAAGGAAAAGTCAAAGTGAGGCAGTGGTTGTGGATCATTGATCATTCAGGAATCTAATGGCGGAGGGGAAGAAGCCGTCCTTGTGCCGCTGAGTGCTCGTCTTCAGGTTCCAGTACCTTTTCCCTAATTGTAACAGAGTGAAGAGGGCATGGCCTGGGTGGTGGGGGTCTTTGAGAATAGAGGCTGCTTTCTTAAGACACCGCCTCTTGTAGACGCCCTCGATGGAGTGAATTCTGGTGCCTGTGATGTTGCAGGCTGAGTTAACATCCTCTGGAGATTATTCCTGCCCTGAACACTGGCACCTCTGTATCAGAGGTGTTTCTCTCTCCACAAATCCTGCCCGACTTGCATTTTGCCTGCTTATTTCAGGGACGGTGGTGATAGGGAAAAGGCCATGGGAGGCAACTGGGTCAGGTTGAGAAAATGGGCGGAGGCGGAAATCAGCCTTAATCTACGTAAAAGGCAGCCAGGCTGGAAGAACTGAACGACCTCCTTCTGTCCCCGACGTTCCCATGTTTTAGGAGCTAAAGGTTCAGTAATTGGACCACACATCAAAGCAAGATGCTGGTTTTGATTAATTGTGACGTCAGGAATCGAAAAGAGAAGATTGTTTCCCCAGAGGCAACGATGACTCATTTCCCAAAGTACGGAGTCAATGAATGAATCGGGCAGTTTCACTGCGGAAAAATCCCATGCACCGCTAGCCTGTTGTCGAGCCTGCGCTTGGAATACTCCAATTGATGGCTGAAACACTATTAAGTCGAACAGTTTGTCAGAGAGCCCCATGAATGAGGCTCAGTTCCTATTCTGGGCAGCTGAATAATAGATCTAATATTCTTTGAACAAGCCATTCATAAGAACTTAATTGCAAGTTGCCACTTGAGCAATGATCAACACCTGCTGTCACCCCCATGTGAACTTTATGCTTCAGTCACCACTTGTGGGAATTATTGTCACAACATGTAACAAGAAGCACAAAGTATGAAGGGGCCGAACTGTGCGAAAGGGAGTCCTGAAGTGGCCCCATCGATCGGACAAGTCGTCCTCTAATTTCGCCGTCTTTAAGTCTTTTGAACAAGTCACAAAATTCATTGTTTTGTGGCAGCATCGCAGCTGAAACATTCATATAAACCACCTTACAAAATAAATAAAGTAGACGAAAAGTCAAAGTGAGGCAGTGTCTTTGGTTCATTCAGGAATCTGATGGCGGTGGGGAAGAAGCTGGCCTTGTGCCGCTGAGCCCTCCTTTTTAGGCTCCTGTACCTTTTTCCCATAGTAGCGGAGTGAAGAGGGTCTGAGTGGTGGGGGTCTTTGAGGATAGAGGCTGCTTTCCTAAGAAAGCTCTTCTTGTAGCTGTCCTCGATGGAGTGAAGTCTGGTGCCTATGATGTCGCAGGCCAAGTGGAGATTTTCTTGTCCTGAATGTTGGCACCTCGGTCGGTAGTTTATCTCGATGCAAGGAAGGCCATCACAGATTGGCGCATTGCAAAGGGAAAGTTTGTATTTTAAATGGCACTCCTCAAAGCCCCAGTGTATCTGAAAATGCAAGGTCATGAGGCATTTCTGGATACTGATTGTCTTAGTGTAGGAAGCACAGCAGCCAAATTTACACACAGCAACAGTCACATGAGGTAAAAATCAGAGGCCGGAAACATAAACGAAGGTGGAGAACATTAGAAACACTCAGGGGTCAGGCAGTGGGAAGAGAAACAAAGGTTCGTGTTTCAGGTCAGAGGACGGCTGACTCCGTTTCCTTCCCACAGGCACAACCTGACCTTGGAACTGAAATACATTTAAAATTGTGTTCGTGAAAGGCCTGAAGTCCAAGATCTTTCCTTGACTTAGATTTTTCTGCCCAGCGCCTCAACTTCCTCAGGAGTTTGCGCAGGTTCGGTACGACACTAGAAACCCTGGCAAATTTCTACAGAGGTCTGGTGCAAAGTGTGCTGACTGGCTGCATCATAGTCTGGTATGAGGAAACTAATGCCCCCCAAGGGTAAAGCCCGCCAAAAGGTAGTGGACACAGCCCAGGACATCACAGGCAAAACCCTCAACCCCATCAACCGTTGGAGAGCAGCAGCGATCATCAAGGATCCACCCCACCCAGCACACGCTCTGTTCTCACTGCTGCCATCAGGAAAGAGGTGTCGGTGCCACGAGACTCGCACCATCAGGTTCAGGAACAGCTGCTCCCCCTCCACCATCAGACTCCTCAACAACCAACTCAATCAGGGACTCATTTAAGGACTTTTACTTGTGCACTTTATTGATTTTCTTTTTGTTCTCTCTGTATTGCACAGTCAGTTTGTTTACATTCGTTATCTGTGCACCGTTCTTACATCTGTTTACATGTTTGCACTGTGTTCAGTTTATTTTTTGCACTGCCAATTAGTGGTAATCTGTCACGCCCACAGGAAAAAGGAATCTCAGGGTTGTTATGTGATGTCATGTATGTATTCTAACAATAAATCTGAAATCTAAATCTAACCCAGCCATCCAGAAATATAGGGAACATGTCAATCAAATAATCTCCCTCAACCAGATAACCAGGTTATCTTAGGCTTGGTGGAATTGGTTTTGTGGTGGATGTCAGCCTGGACACAAAGGGGAGAAGGGGGAGCTGACTTTTTCCGAGGGTGGATGTCTCAGGGTGAAGGACAGAAACCCCAACGTGGTAGCCCCAGCCACAAGCAGGGTCAGGCGAGCATCCCCCCACCAGCTAAAGCTGCCCAGTAAACTGGTTATTGGGAAGTTGGCTCAGTGGTGGGTGCAGTTTGTCACTAAACTCCCTGTGTTCTAGTCAGAGTTTTCAATCAGATGCCCCTAGTAGTGTTATCAATGTATCCGCATTCTGCAACAGTTGAATGAAATTGGTCTATTGGCTGTCATCGAGAATATGTCAGAGAGGTACAAATGAGTGTGTTAAGGAGAATCACTGTTACCATGGGAACACAGCAGTGCTTGCATGGAGAGTTGACACTCCAGGGAGCTCCTGTTGATGGTGATTGTGATTCGTGGTCAGAGTGAAGCTTCTGTCTGTGAGCAAGTCTATGGTAATTTGAGGAGCGTCGTACAGTCGTACTTTCTCATTTGCTGGAAGAGATTTCTACCACGTGAGCCCCGAAAGGGGAGATTGATGACATAAGCCTTCTTTACCAATAGCCCGATGAAACATTGAGCTGTTTTATTTGTGAACCAGTTCCTTCTATCAAGGGTTTTCAGTGAAGGGCTCTTGAAGGGTGTCTACCTTCTCAGTCCAGAAGCAGGGTTTCAACCTGAAACATCGGCTGTCCATTTCCTTCCACAGTCTGAGTTCCCCCAGCCATTTGTTTTTTCTAAAAAAATGCTCCAGGTTCACAATCTGAAGTCTCTTCGACTCCAAACTCCTTGGCCAGTTTGGTTCTGCTGGAGTGCTCCACTGCCAGGGGCTGTTATCTTTGGCATAAGATATAACAGAGGCTTTAATTTGGATTCTTGAAGCATTATTATAATGCAGTGGGGAAACAGTCCCTTTGGCCCATCTTACCCACGCTGAGCAAAATGTCCCACCCACACCAGTCCCACCTGCCTGCGTTTGGCTCGTATCAAGTCAAGTCTAATCATGTTTATCGTCAACAAATACAAACCAATGAAACAGCGTTCTGCGGTCCTCGGTGCAAAACATGCAGGCTCACAACCAGGCATAATGCACATATAGACAAACAATACATATGCAGGACAAGTAATTAATCTATACAAATAAATAAATATTGTTTTGTGAATATGAGAGTCTCGGAGGGTCAGTGTGAGCAGTTCCTTTGGTCGTTCAGTGTTCTCACTGCCTGTGGGAAGAGATTTTCCTCAGCTCAGTGGTGACTCTGGTAATCCTGTATCTCTAAACCCATCCCATCCAAACATCTGTCCATTTTTATTCTTAAATATGGCAATAGAACCTGCCTTAACCATCTCTTATGACAGTCCATTCCATACACCCACCACTAACCCTGTAAAAAATGTACCCCTCATATTCCTGTTAAATCTCTCCCCCTCACAAATTTACTCTGGGCAAATGTTTCTCTGCGTTCACTCAAGCTATTCCACTCCAAGGAAAAAAGCCCCAACCTTCTTAACATGGGAATTGGTGTCTCAATCGGATAGCATAGTGCAATGGTTTTCAACCTTTTTCTTTCCACTCTCATCCCACTTTAAGTATTCCCTTTGCCAGGGGTGCTCTTTGATTAGTCAGGGATTGCTTAAGGTGGTTAATGGGTGGAAAGAAAAGTTTGAAAACCACTGTTTTAATCGTCCCTAATTGACTCATTATGTGCATGGTTTCAGATCTCCAAAGGAAAAGAGCCAATGACAACTTTTCTCAAACAAATTATTTCAGTGACAATTAGGTCTAGAACAATGATCCTCAACCTTCCCTTCCCACTCACAGTGCACAGTGACAGGAATGTATGTACATGAAAGCAAGGGTGGGAAAAGTCTCAGAATCTTTTGTACATAATTTATTGTGAACAATTTTAGTTAAAATAAGTATTGTTAAAAATAAATTTCAAATATTCTCCCCATCAGAGGACAAGGGTGAAAGGGAAAAGTTTAGGGGGAATTTCTTCACACAGAGAGTGATGGGAGTGTGGAATGAGCTGCCAGCTGAAGTGGTGAATGCGGGCTCAATTTTAACATTTAAGAAGAATTTTGACAGGTACGTGGATGCGGGGTGAAGGGCTATGGATGGTGCAGGTCAGTGGGACTAGGCAGAAAGGGACAAAGGGCCTGTTTCTGTGCTGTACTGTTCTATAGTTCTATGGTTCATCTGTCACCAGGGTTTGGCCTCTTCCAATCAGAACAACAGGGTCCCCACTTCCCCCACCCCAAGCATCCTCTGATGCTTGGATTTCTGGGCATTTCTTTGCTTCAATCTGGAGTCACAATAAGAAACCAAAGCAAATTGCTAGACTGTGGCCATGTGCGAAGCCTCCACCGTTCCCGCCCATCAATCCTCACCCCTCCCCCACCCCCCCACGCAGCACAGGCCGAGGAATGAGTGTACCAAAAGAAGATTTACTGAGGTGGTCTTCCGGCTTTTCCTTTCCAATGACCTTCGGGCAGAGTGTGTTTGGAGACCTCGGCAGCAGATGCTGCTCCTGGGAAGCTGTGCCGGGCATTGGTGTGACCCAGGGCGGATGTCACCTCAGCTTAATCAATGTCAGGGCAGTTGGCCGCTCAAGGGCTGCTTCACTCTGAATTAAAGAAAAAAAAAACAATTAGACTGGGAAACAGAGGCATAGTTTCTGTATGGTGCTGTTGATGAGTGGGAGGTCAGTCACAGATTGGATAGGGTGATGGTGATTAAAGAGAGTACGATGAGACCACAGGTTCTCAACACTCCAAACGAGCCCCTTGTATCCATAGTGAACAGAGATGGATTCACCAACAGCCACAGTTCAAACAGCAAACATAAGGAGACCATTAACCCCCTCCAGCCTTTTCCATATCCTGTATTCTCATGGTTGCTTTCTGTCAGAATTAAACCAACCTTTCTCATCATCTTAACTCTTCTGTTACCGACCGTGCATCATCTCTACTCGGTGAGGGAATGCTGCCGACCGGCACATTCCAGCAGGAGGACGTGCTGAGGGACGCTCTGAGACTCGGTGCAGCCAACGCGAGGGCTCTGCGGGGAAGGACCACAGTCTAGACTCCTTCCATTACCAGGCATTGAGAGCCTGAGACCAAAGGGAAGACCCTCAAACAACAGAGGGTGGTGGGGGGGGGGAGGGGGGAGGTAACGACAGGAGGTCAATGGCCAAAATCAGGGGTGGCCAAACCGTGGCTCATGAACTACATGTGGCTCTTAGACATATAACGAGCAGTTTACGGAAATACATTGGCTGAGACATCAATTGTATGAGCCGGTGCTCACAATGGTAGTGTTAGTGCGCGTGGCTTGGAGCACATGATTGTGCCTCTCAAACATCTGAATTCTATTGTATGTGGCTCTTACATAAAGCAAGTTTGGCCACCCCTGGTCTATGTGAATGTAACAATGTACATTGATGGAAATCTATGGATATGACACTAAGGGTGGGAAGAGACTTTGAAGGGTTTTCCCTCGAAAATAACTTATTGTGAATAAAATCTATTTTAGGTTAAAAAAAACTAACTGAAGGAATAACGAGCTCAGAAATCAGAGCTGAGGAGGGACTTGGGAGCCCACGTGCAAGACTCCCTATAGGTTAATGCAGGTAGGGTTGGTAGTAAGGAAGGAAAATACCATCCCCACATTCATTTCGAGGGATAGAGATGTGATGTTGAGGCTTTATACAGAATTCGTCAGGCCGCACTTGGAGTAGAGTGAGCTCCTTCTCTAAGGAAGGCTGTGTTGGCATTTGAGTGGGATCAGAGGAGGTTCACGAGAATGATTCCTGGAATGAAAGGGTTAACTTGTGTAGAATGATGGCTCTGGAAATATGCTCACTAGAGTTTAGAACAGGGGTGGGCAACCTTTTTTTAAAACTCACATCCCACTTCAAGTAATCCCTCTGCCATTAGTGCTCTGTGATTAGTCAGGGATTGCTTAAGGTGGCATTTGAGTGGAAAGAAAAAGTTGGTAAACCACTGTTTTAATCGTCCCTCATTGACTCATTATGTGCACAGTTTCAGAACTCCAAAGGAAATGGGCCAACGACAATTTTTCTCACGCAAAATATTTCAGTAACAATAGGTTCTCAACCTTCCCTTTCTATTCACACACCACCTTAAGCAATCCCTTACCAATCACAGAGCACTTAGGGCATAGGGAATACTTTTTAAATTTTTTTTTATTTTTTACACAATAAACCATATTGACCAAAATACATACAGACATTTTTCTCTTGAATATATACAGTGTCATTAAGGTGAGTTTTTAAAAAAGGTTACCCACCCCTGCTTAAGAAGAATTGGGGGGGGGGGGGGGGAGATCTCACATTGAAACCTGTTGAATACTAAAAGGACTGGATAGAGTGGATGTGGAGAAGATGTTTCCAATAGCGGGGAGTCTGGTTCTCCCTTTAGAACAGAGATGAGGAAGAATTTCTTTGCCCAGAAAGCAGTGAAATTATGGACTTGGCTGTGGAGCCAAGTCAGTAAGTATTTTTTAAGATGGAGGTGGATAAATTCTTGGTAAGAAAGAGAATTAAGAGTCATGGGGAGAAATTACACTCCTCTGTCTTACACTATAACATGTTCAAGGACTATTTGTGAAGGTGGGTTGGGGAATCAAGCCCATTCCTGGACACAGTGTGGGGGGCTGGGGGGGCTTTTGATTTGGTGGGAAAGATTTTTTGAGAATTTTTTTTGCGATAAAATTTTCAATCTTGTTTTACATGCTATTTCTTTATTACATCAATAATACTTAACTTCACCACATTACTGTGGACCACTGAGAACAGACCCACAGATCACCAGTAAACAACAGAGAATTATGCAGCTTGGAAGCAATGGGCCATCAGCTAGCAACCCGACACTGATCTCATTTTATTCCTATCTAGTCCCTGCCATTCCTACCCCTCACCTACACACTGGGGGCTACCATTTAACCCATCAAACTGTTTGTCTTTGGAATATGGGTGGAAACCAGAGCACCTGGGGAAACCTACGCAGTCACAGGGAGAACATGCAGACTACATCGGTCAGGATCAAGCCATGTCGCCATCGTGCCAGCCTCTGGAAGAAGCACAGAAAATTAGAACATAGGACACTGCAGCACAGTACAGGCCCTTCGGCCCTTGAGGTTGTGCCGACCTATATATTCCATCAAAATAAAAAACAAAATTCTTCCTACCTCGTAACCCTCTATTTTATTTTCATCTATGTGTCAGTCTAAGAATCTCTTAACTATCCCTATTGTTCCAGCCTCCACCACCACCCCTGGCAATGCATTCCAGGCACCCACAGCTCTCTGTGATTAAAAACTTACCTCAAAACTTCCCTCCCTTCACTTTGTACACATGTCCTCTGGTGTTTGCTGGCTATCCATCTTATCCACGCCTCTCATAATCTTATAGACCTCTATTAAGTTACCTCTCCTCCTTCTTTGATCCAAAGAGAAAAGTCCCAATTCTGCCTCATAAGTCTTGTCCAATCCAGGCAACAGTCTGGTAAATCTCCTCTGCACCCTCTCCATAGTGTCCACATCCTTTCTATAATGAGGTGACCAGAACTGAACCCAATACTCTAAGTGTGGTCTCACTAGAGATTTGCAACATGACCTCTTGCCTCCTGAACTCAATCACCTGACTAATGAAGCCCAGCATAACATAGGCCTTATTAACTATCCTATCAACCTGCTTGGCAACCTTGAGAGATGTATGGATTTTCACCCCAAGGTCTCTCTGTTCCTCCACACTGTTAAGTATCCAACCATTAACCCTGTATTCAGCCTTTAGGTTTGACCTTCCAAAATGTATCACCTCACACTTATCTGGATTGAACTCCATCCACCTGTGGTGTGCTGTTAGCCAGAATCAGACACACTCAAGGTAAAGACTGTACAACAGGCTTTAATCCACAAAGACTTCCACAGAACCAGGCTGGCTGTAGCTGCAGTAACTCTGAGTGAGCTTCGGGAGGCCGGCGCAGGCTTATATGCAGGAGGGTGATTGACACCCGACCGGTTGGGGCTTGATCCCTTCAGGCCGACTGATTGACAGCCAGCCAGGTATTGTCCTGTCCCCTTACACTCCTGCAGGTACAGAGGTTTCCCCCTGCAGTAGGCCAGCGGTACACTCTTGCAGGTACAGGTGTTGCTCCCTGCAGTAGGCCGGTGGTGTACCACCACATTCACCCACTTCTTTAAAATTGTCCTGGGGGGGAGTAACAAGGAATCGCACCCACTATACACATTCAATATTTACAGGTTGAGACGGTCCGGCAGTCGCCGGGGTCTCTGTGACCGTCGTAGGACTGGCTCCTGGTCACTGGTTGGAGGGGAAGTGGGGGGGCTGGTGGAAGAGGTCTGTGTGACTGGTGTGGTGCCGTGCAGAGGAGTGGCCATGGGGGGCCAGGATTGATGTATGAGGGTCATATTGGATGGGTGGGGGGGGGGACAGGTTCGTCTCCCAGGGCTGAGGCGGGCCTCTGGTGGTCAAGGAGGTCCTACATGCCTCATAGCTGCCTGGGGACGGGGATGTATGCCCGGTTGGCGTTGTCCTGGGCTGAAGGATGCCATGGGGTGGTGGATGCTCCTGCTGGTGCCAGGTCCCTGGTTGAGACGGTGTCCTCCCTGCCACTGCCGAACCTAACGTAGGCGTAGTTGTGGTTTGCATGAAGGAGGAAGACCTGCTCGGCCAGGGCTTCAGCCTTGTGTGTCTGTACATGCTTACGCAAGAGCACCGGTCCCGGGGACGTGAGCCATGCTGGGAGGGACATTCCAGTCGCCGACTTCCTGGGTAATGAGAACAGACGTTCATGGGGGGGGGTCTCCTTGGTAGCTGTGCACAGCAATGACTGAATGGCATGGAGCGCCTCAGGCAGAGCATCCTGCTAGTACTCAATGGCCCACCCTTTCGACCTGAGAGCCAGGAGAACTGCTTTCCAGACCTCCCCATTTTCGCATTCCACTTGCCCATTGCCTCTCGGGTTATAGTTCGTCGTACGACTGGTCGCAATGCCCCTCACCATCAGGTACTGGCGCAGCTCGTCACTCATGAAACTAGACCCCCAGTTGCTGTGGATGAAAGCGGGGTAGCCAAACATGGTGGAAGATCTGCCCCAGGGCTCTGATGATGGGGGCCGTGGAGGTGTCCGGGCAAGGGATGGTGAAAGGGGAGCGTGAGTACTCATCCACTAGCATGAGGAAGTAGACATTTCGGTTCGTGGAAGGCAGGGGCCCTTTGAAGTCCATGCTGAGACGCTCGAAAGGCCGAGTAGCCTTTACAACGTGGGTTTGGGGGGGGGCGGAGGAAGAAGTGGGGGTTTACACTCCGCACAGACCCAACAGGCCTCGGTCATGTCCCTGATGTCCCTGATGGTGTACGGCAGATTTTGGGACTTAACGAAATGGTACAACCAGGTGACGCCTGGTTGGCAGAGGGATTCATGCAATGCCTGCAACCTGTCATTGTGCATAGACACACAGGTGCGAGAGAGGGCATCGGGGGAGTCGTTAAACTTCCTGGTGCAGTACTGAATGTTGTAGCTGTAGGTTGGCAGCTTGACTCTCCAGCGCAGGATCTTGTCATTCTTGATCTTGCTCTTGTGGGTAGTGTTAAACATGAACGCCACGGGCCACTGGTCTGTGAGGAGGGTGAATCTCCTGCCGGCCAGGAGGGTTATGTGCAGTGTGGAGAGGCCGCAGGTTGGCCAGGGCTGATAGGTTGGCGTTCTGTGTAACGTGAGTGGAGGTTGGGGCCCCCCGAAGGCAAGGGTGACACTCGGCAGGTGGCACTGGAAATCTAGGCCCAGGAGGACTGGGGCGCAGAGTTATGGCATGACCAGGAGCCTGAACCCTGTGTAAGTCTCCCCTCCCATAGTTATATCGGCCAAGTAGTGCCCGAGGGTACCAACAGTCTTATCCTTGGTGGCGAGGGCGATTGAGCAGGTGGTGGGGTGGACTTTTAATCTCAGGGAGTGGGCCACACTCGTGTGAGTGAAGCTCTAGTGCTGCCACTGTCGAACAGGCACTTCGTTATCTGCCCGTTGACTTGCACGTCCATCAAAGAGTGCCCAAGGTCATGAGGATGTCCCTGGTCAGCGTGGTGGCAGCCAGGACCATCTTGGAGTCGGAGTCGTTGCTCTCCAGTTGTGCGCAGCGATTTATGGCATCTGGAGGCATATTGACCATGTCGACATCGGTCGTGGGGTGCAGCGTGCAGTAGCCGATTGCATCCAGAGGCATGGGATCGTTGGTAGGGCGCCTGGTCATCGCCCGTGTTGACCACATCAACGTCGATCGTGGGGTGCGGTGTGCAGCAGCTGTTGGCACCCAGAGGTGTGGGGAGCATCGGTAGAGTGGCCTGGTCATCGCCCGTGTTGACCACGTCATTCTCAACATCATCAGGGGCCCTCCGTGTCGGCCGCTGCCTGGCTCAAGATGGCGGCGGCACATGGGTGCCTGCTGCGTGGCTGGCCTCCTTCCCCAGCCATGTTCATTGTGCTGGGGGAAATTACGTCATCGTCGCCGGCGTCAGTGATGCCATTATGTCAGCTGGAAGTGACGTCACGCCATGAGCCAGAAGTGATGTCGCTGTAGTTCTCTCTCGGGGCACACGCTGCAACAGTCGCTGGTGGCGCTGGATGTTGCACCGTCGAAGTCGGGGAAGGCGGAAGTCATAGCGGGAACAATGGCACCGCTCGGCATGCACATGTGGAGGGGCCCGCGGGGGATGTGGTGAGGTCATAGAGGGCTGCTAAGCTGCTGGCTGGTTTTGAGAGGCACACTTTAGTGAAGTGGCCTTTCTTGCCCCATCGGGAACAGTACTGGTTCCTAGCCAGGCAGTTTTGGTGTGATTGTCGGTCTGACCCACACCAAGAGCCACAGTACTTACAGGGGCGCCAGGCGCCTGGAGGGAGCCTGGGGGAACTTGGAATCGAAGGCTTTGATGTGCAGGGCTGCTGCTTCCAGGATTTGGACCATTTCCACTGTCTTGGTCAGGGAGTAGATATTGTCTTCCAGCAGCTCCTGTCGGATGGTCCTCGAGCATAGCCCTCGGACGAAGGTGTCCCGGATCAGACTCTCGACTTTCTCTGCACCTACCCTGGGTTCAGCCAGACACGGTCGGGCCAACTCTCGCAGGTGTCCAAGGTAAGACTTAGCCGTCTCCCCAGGTTGCTGGGCTCGGGTGTTGAGGAGGTACCTTGCACAGACTGCATTCATGGGGGCTTGTATAAGTTCTCGAGAGTGTCCATTGCGCTCTTGTACGTGGAGTAGCCTTTGGTTTCCTGGAAGGGGTGGAGACCCAGCTTTGACCGGAGTGAAACCAACCTCTTCTGATCTGAGTCCAGGATGCCGCCTTCGTGTGCCTCGATGATTGCCTCGACCGCGTGCTGCCAGATCTCGAAGCACGTCTGGGCTTCTGGGTGGTGTGGGTCGACTTCGAGGCTCCCTGCACTCAGGAGTTTTTCCATGGCAGCCGTGGGAAAATTTTGTGGATTAAATTGTGGTGCGCTGTTAGCCAGAATCAGACACACTCAAGGTAAAGACTGTACAACAGGCTTTAATCCACAAAGACTTCCACAGAACCAGGCTGGCTGTAGCTGCAGTAACTCTGAGTGAACTTCGGGAGGCCGGCGCAGGCTTATATCCCGGAGGGTGATTGACACCCGACCGGTTGGGGCTTGATCCCTTCAGGCCAACTGATTGACAGCCGGCCAGGTGTTGTCCTGTCCCCTTACACTCCTGCAGGTACAGAGGCTGCCGCTTGCAGTAGGCCGGTGGTGTACCACCACACTGCCCCACTCTGCATCCTGTCTATATCCTTTTGTAACCAACGACAATTTTCAGCGCCATCCATAACTTTCAAATCATCTGCAAACTTACTGACCCATTCTTCCGCCTCTTCATCCAGGTCATTTAGAAAAAAAAAATCACAAGGAAAAGGGATTCCATAACAAATCCCTGTGGAACTCCACTAGTCACTGACCTCCTGGCAGAATTCTGAAAATATTCAGAGAGCCAGGCAGTATCTGTGTGGAGAGAAACAGCAAATGGTTAGCTTAATCTGTAAGGAGTTTGTACGTTCTCCCTGTGCTTGCATGGGCTTCCTCCGAGTGTTCCGGCTTCCTCCTTCCTTCCAAAGAAAATGGTATTTGTGGGTTTGGGCGTCATGGGTTTTTTAGTGCGTCGACTGACTCAAAGATTTGTTGACTCAAACCAAGGCTTTTAGTAACAAAAGACTGGAGCGTAGTACATCGAGGTCGACCAGTCCAGACTGACCTGGGTCTGGTTAGGAGTAGCCCTTTATGATCTGCCAGTGGGCGTGGCTACGGCTCTCAGCCAATCACTTTTACTATATGTAAATATACATAAATATAAATACATTGGTGATAGTATCCTGTACTATCACAGGGCTCAAGGACCAGAATAGCCTGTTATTGTGCTCTATCTCTCAATTAAAATTTAAAAAAATAAATGTTTCAGGGCAGAACTGGGAAATCAGGCCAGTCAGTTTTCTTGCTTTTTGATTCCTTAACTTGCCCATGTTACCTGCACAAAAACCGAATCTCAGTTTTGAAATATTCAGTCAACCTCAGGAGGTCCTCTGCAAGTTTCATTCCCCTCGTTAAAAGGGTTGCTCACCAGCAGTGCACCAGGATGGAGCAGATACGAGTCCTTGCCCCCACGTTACATATTTTGAGAACCTCCCCAATTTTGGCACGTGACAGGAAGAGTGTCTGCAAGGAATGCGGGACAGTGGTCAGCGTCAATTTAGTAGGCCTGTTTCTGAGCTGTGCAGCTATGAAAATTTCACCAGAAATATTTTGCTCTCAGCTCATATATGTTCTGGGTCTGGTCTTGTGTGGAGCATTATGTTCGGTTGTGCTGTAATTCCACCATCACACCCCCCCCCCCCCACCCCTGGCTCTAATTTAAAGTCCTGATCCATTAGCGAGTGGCGTCCCTGATGCCACGCCAAGCTTAGTAGGTCTTAGTAGGTACATTCATGCTGGAAACCAATGGGAATTGATCTATTCGCCAACCACTAGCCTTTGACCACCTGCTCCATCAAGGGGGTTGGTTAACATTAGCCAACCCTGTGACCCTGCAGCTCAGCACAGTCAGTCAGGGCTGATAGATTTGCAATATGAAGAGGAACTTAGAAATAAGCTCACCTTTTGGGGAAAAAAAATCATCCACTGTAAATATTTGAGAATATGACATCAAGTCAACATAAAGTCTGACATAGGGTTTCTTAAACGAGTCCCTGATTGAGTTTGTCGTTGAGGAGTCTGATGGTGGAGGGGAAGCAGCTGTTCCTGAACCTGGGATAGTGTATGAGACTATGGACAGACATGTCATCAAGGGAATGGGATGGGGAATTGAAATGGGTGGCCACTGGGAGATCCACACTATTGCGTTGGCCAGAGCTGAGATGCTCAACGAAGTGATCTCCCAGTCTGTGGAATCCTGTCCTTGCTGTGGGTGGGGGGTGGAGGGGTCCAGGGCAGATGTGTGGGTAATGGTGGATATGCAGGTGAGGGCCGAGTTGATGGTGGTCGAGGGAAAGCCATGTTGTTTGAAGGAGGAGGGCGTCTGGCATGGAAATTCTCATCCTGGAAATGTGGAGATGGAGGAATTGAAAAGAGTGGAATCCTTTCAGGGGACAAGGTGTGAAGAGGTGTAGTGTCAAGGTAGCTGTGAGCGAGGAGCGGAGATCGAGCACTCCCGTGGGGTTCAACCGCCCAGTCAACTGCCGTCTGCTCCGCTCAGGCTTTGAACGGCCCAATAAAGGAGTCGATGGTAGTTTTATTTATAATCCCGCTGCCTTGGGGTCTGCACCCAAGATGGCGGTGCCTCAGATCAGCATCAGCTGTGAGAGGTTGCAGACTCCAGGGGAGCGGAGGACCGGCACAGTACACCATAAAACAGGGAGATCACCCTCCCCATCTGAGAAGGAGAAACAGAGGAGACGACCCATAGGACGGTGATCATGGCAGCTCAGCGGCTGAAAGGCCGGTGCATGCAGCAAGCTGCTGGTGACTGAAGGCGAGGAACCCACGGAGGCTGTAGACTGCTGGAGGATGCTGTCGAGAGACTCGCACCAGGCTGCAGACTGCTGGAGATTGGCTCAAAACTGGCTGAAGGGGTGCCAGGTATCAGAACCGGGATGCGAGGGGGTGCTGAAGGTGCTGAGGAGTTCCTGATTGTGTCGGAGGTTTGGATCTGGAGCTCAGGTTGCCAATGGTTTGGACTGGACTCGGTGTGGCTGCGGAAGTGCTGGAGGCAAATCTTCAGACACTCGGTTACTCTGGGGGGACTCTCTTCTGCTTCTCTCTCTCTGACTGTAAGAGGCGCTTCAGGCAATTTCTGCCGAAGGCGAATCTGTCTGCCTTACAGCAGGCAAAAGCAATTTCAGGTAATATGACCCTGCTTTATTACAATCACAATAAATTGAATGTTACTTTTCCGTCCGTGCCACACTTGTCCAGTGTTGCTGCATGACGGGAACAGCTGAAAGCTGCTGGGTGCCAGGTGGAATGGGTCCTCAACAATTTTGCATACCCTCTTCAGTCATTGATGCCAGTAGATCACTTTGTTGGAGAGGATGAGGAAGAGGTTCCTCTCTGCCACTCTTACGGTCCTGTGGATTGACCTCCGATTCATTTCTCTGTAGCAACTGTAATGCAGCCGGCAAGGATGCTCTCGATAAAACTCCTGGAGAATGTTAATATGACGGTGGCCTCATCTGTTTTCAACATTGCAGTCACTGTTGCGCCTTCCTGGAAAGTGAGGAGATGTTGTGTCTCCAGGATAGGTCACTAGCTAAGTTGGCTCCAAGGAACTTGATGCTCTCCACTCTCCCCACTAAGGAGTTGTTGATGTTCAATGGAAGGTTGTCATTCTTGGTCCTCCCAAAATCCATGTTGAGACTCAGGTTATTATTCTTGCTCTGTGTCACAAGATTTTCCACCTTTTCTCTGTAGCGCTTCTACAACCTCGGGAGTTTGTGGAGATTTGGTGTGACATCAGAAACCCTAGCCAATTTCTACAGATGTGTCAGGGAGAGTGTGCTGACCGGCTGCATCATGGTCTGGTCAGGGGACATCATTACCCCTGAGCCTAAAGCCCTTGAAAAGGTAGTGGACACAGCCCAGGACATCACAGGGTGATGGTGGAGATACAGCACAACCGAACATACCTCCCCACCATCATGAACATCTACGGGGAATGCAGCCATCAGCAATCATCAAGGATCCACATCACCCAGCACACGCTCTGTTCTCGCTGCTGCCATGAGGAAATAGGTATCGGTGCCACAAGACTCGCCCCACCAGGTTCAGGAACAGCTGCACCCCCTCCACAATTAGACTCCTCAACGACAAACTCAATCAGGGTCTCATTTAAGGACTCTCTATAGTGCACAGTCATTTGCTTACATTCATTATCTGTTTACAGCTCGATACCAATAAGCTCCTGGTCCGCAGGGAAAAGAATCTCAGGGTTGTATGGGATGTCATGTATGTACTATGACAATAAATCTGAAATCTGAATCTAGTGCGACTCATTGTTGTTGTTTACCAATCACTTTCCTTTGTGCAAAGTATGGGTCGAACCACATATTGATCATATAGTGGAACTAGGCAAAAAAAAATGGTTCAGCACAGACTAGAAGGGCTGAAGGGGCTTGTTTCGGTGCTGTAATGTTCTATGGTTCTATCTTTTCATTTTTTATATAATTTTTTGGATACTGCACAATAACAGGCCCTTTTCTGGCCCACAAATCCAATGACACCCATGTGACCAATAACCCTTCCAACCCCGTGAGTTTTGAAGGGTGGGAGGAAACCAGAGGAAAGCCACGTGGTCACGGGGAGAATGTACAAACCCCTTACAGACAGTGGCAGATTTGAGTCTGGGTTGCTGCCGCTGCAGAGTGTAACCGGTGTGCCCTGCAAAGCCAAAATATTTGAAACATTCAGATCAGCCAGTATCTGTGCAAGAGGAACAGAATTGATGTTTCAGGATCTGTCTGACAAAAGAGACCTGGAGCTGTATTATTAACGTTTTTCTCTACATAGATGATGTTTGACCGAATGATTCCAACATTTTATGCTTTCATTCCAGTATAGCTCTTTGGGCTGGCCACTGTCAAATGGTACATTGCGATCAATGGTGGCCACGCTCACCTCCCCCTTTTGTCCTTACTTAGACCAAGGCATGGTGTGGTCCTCATAAAAGCCAAACTAGAGAGAGATGATTAGGCTATAGGTGCGTCTGTGCCACTTGACAAGGTCTTTGATGATATCTGAGAATGAGGTTGGACCTGGCTGGTTTCGGTGAATGGGCCATAACTGGGGCAACTTGTTTGTCAGACCCCCAAGATTTCAACTCCATTGGAACAGTTTCAATAGAGGCCACAATCTTTGCTGCATCCAGTGCTCACAGCCCCTTCCTGATGGCACCCAGAATAAACTGAAATAGACATAGATCATCTTCCATGACGGCGAGGATCTCAGGAGGAAGCTGAGGTGAATCATCCACTTGGCACTTCTGATGGAGCCAGTCACTGCAGCAATGATTAGCTTCAGCCTGTTAATTATTTACTCATCTGCTAATAGATGGTCATCAAATGTTGTCGTGCTGAGTTGTTGAGGGCTGCGATTAAATCTGCGAACACATATGCTCAACTGACTTGATGGGCTCTGCCTCTCCCTATCTGTGTAATATGATGGTTACCAACAAAGTTGACGGCTATGAATGGACTTTAGTAGGTAGGGCCTTTGACAAGGTCCCATATGGGAAGTTAGTCAGGAAGGTTCAGACGCTGGGTACTCATGGTGAAGTAATGAACTGGATTCGACAATGGCTGGACGGGAGAAGCCAGTGTAGTGGTGGATGATTGCTTCTCAGACTGGTGTGCCTCAGGGATCAGTGCTGGGACCATTGTTATTCGTCATCTATATCAATGATTCGGATGATGATCTGGTAAACTGAATCAGCAAGTTTTCAGATGACTCTAAGATTGGAGGCGTTGTGGACAGTGAAGAAGGTTTTCAAAGCTTGCAGAGGGATCTGGACCAACTGGGAAAATGGAATGAAAAATGGCTGATGGAGTTTAATGCAGACAAGTGTGAGGTGTTGCACTTTGGAAGGTCCTACCAAGAAAGGACATATACGGTGAGTGATAGGGCGCTGAGGAGTGCGGTAGGACAGAGGGATCTGGGAATGCAGATACATAATTTCCTGAAAGTGGCATCACAGGTGGTAAAGAAAGCTTTTAGCATATTGGTCTTTATAAATCAAAGAACTGAGTATAGGAGCTGGGATGTTATGTTAAAGCTGCATAAGACATTGGTGAGGCTGAATTTGGAGTCTTCTGTGCAGGTTTGGTCACCTAACTACAGGAAAGATATCAATATGATAGAAAGAGTGCAGAGAAGATTTACTAGGATGTTGCCCAGGAACTGAGTTACAGGGAAAGGTTAAACTGGTTAGGACTTTATTCCCTGGATCGTAGAAGAATGAGGGGAGATTTAATAGAGGTATTTAAAATTATCAGGGGGACAGACAGAGTAAATCCACTGAGGGTAGGTGAGATTAAAAACCAGATGGGTGAAAGGGGAAAAGTTTATGGGGAACGTGAGGGGGAGCTTCTTCATACAGAGACTGTGGAAAGAGCCTGAGAGGGTGAATGAGGGCTCAATTTTAACATGCAAGAATTTGGACAGGGACATGGATGGGAGAGGTATGGAGGACAATGGACTGGATGCAGGTCAGTAGGACTAGGCAAAAAAAAAATGGTTTGGCACAGACTAGAAAGGCCAAAGGGCCTGTTTATGGTTCTATGGGTAGGACTGATATTCTGTCATACTATTTCGCAGTGGCCAAGGGGACTGGTGATTCATCGAGACAGCTGTCAATCAAATAACCAACAGAGTTGGATCAGATCAGGCTCAATGGTAGGGTTTGACATTTTTTCATTCATAATAATATATCACACAGATTCAGATTTATTGCGAGAGTACATACGTGACATCACATACAGCCCTGAGATTCTGTTTCCTGTGAGCAAGGTAGAATTACTGTACTCAGCCTACACATTTAAACAACTGAAGAAAAGTAAACTAACTGACTGCGCAATAAAGAAAAAATAATTAATAAAATGCAAAAGAATCTTTAAATAAGTCCAAATAAGTTTGTTGTTGAGGAGTCTGATGGTGGAGGGGGAGCAGCTGTTCCTGAACCTGGTGGTGCGAGTCTTGTGGCACCGACACCTCTTTCCTGATGGTAGCAATGAGAAGACAGCGTGCTGGATCCTTGATGATTGCTGATGCTCTCCGACAGCAGCGCTCTCTGTAGATGTTCTCGATGGTGAGGAGGGTTTTTATCCTCCATGTCCTGAGCTGTGTCCACTACCTTTTGCAGGGATTTTCACTTGGAGGCATTAGTTCCCCCATACCAGACGGTAATGCAGCCAGTCAGCACACTTTCCATCACACATCTGTCGAAATTTGCCAGTGTTTCCAATGTCATGCCAAGCCTCTGCAGACTCCTAAGGAAGTAAAGGCACTTTTTTCACAATGCCATTTGTGTGTGTGGGTCAAGGAAGAATTTGCTCACCCTCTCCACCTCTGATCCCCCAATGATCACTGGATTGTAAACCTCTGGTTTTCCCTTCCTAAAGTCAACCATCAGCTCCTTTGTTTTGGTGACATTGAGCGCGAGGTTGTTGCTGCACCATTCAGCCAAGTTTCCAATCTCCCTCCTGTATTCTGACTCATCGCCCCTTCATATACAAACGACTATCGTGGTATAGTTAGAATGAAGCAGTGGGCAGGTGGACAGGTACGGTGATTGTCGCATTCCTGTTGATACTCTGGACTCAAAGACACGAACATTTCTTGCAAGAACTCAATCTGGACTTTAACATCTCACACCAGCGGATTCAAAATCCTGAATGAACCCTAAATAAAATGATGTTGCCTGTCTCATTTGATTTTTATCTCAGTACCTGTGCACGCTTGTACTGTGTATGAGATGTCCACTGGCCTGCTCACAAAACAACTTCCACTGGCCAGTTACAGGTGGTTTTATTCTGTTAATAAAAGCCCTGTATTGGTATAATACTTGACTGGTCCATGTCTATGGCATATCAACCAGCATGGTCATCCTTGAGGTTATTTTACCTGTAGTGATGTAGTGATCATCTCCAGCTTATTGAAAACCCACTAATTATAAGAATGGCTTAGAGCTTTTCGATTTATTTGTAGGTCTGTCTGCAGGTTCCAAGATGGTGCCTTACAGTGGCGACTCTGAGTGCAGCTTGTAAGGTAAAACATCATGAGATGGGAATGTGTAGGGCTGTAACAAGATGTGAATGCATCCTTGTACTTACAAGATAAGAGAGACATTGATGGATTGAGAGGCAGGAAGCTAGCAGGGAAAGGATAGCAACAGTTTTAGTCATTGGACAAGTAATGATATGATGATGTTCTAAGCACATATCCAAGGGTATAAAAAATCACCATTTTGCTGATAACGGCAGAATGCATTCTCCGACTAACATGGTTGGTCGCAAGTGTTACAATCCGGTAATAAAGAACAAAGAACCCTGATTTCGACTCAGCCTGGTGTTTGTCTCACTCATTCATGAACAAAGCAGACCTAACAAGCTCTGACGGGATTTATCAAATATTCCCGTTCAGAACTATTAAAACTCAACCCCATAACCATACCACCCAACTTACCTTTGAATAAGGATGTCCTAAGGATGACAGAAATGGCAGACTCCGACAGACCGTGGCACCTTTAAATTGCCATCGCTCAGGCAAGTTAAACACTGCAGGAGTCTCAAACTGCAAGTGACAGGCCCATTTAAACTTTGTAGGAGTCGCAAGCAGACACACACACAGTCCTTTAAACATTGCAGGAGATTTAAAGAGATGCCTCACGAACCATTTCAACACAACGGGAGTTACCAGCAGCCGACCCACAGACCATTTAAAGAAGACCCGACCTCGTGGACGCAGAGAGGGTCTAAAGGTTAATCCAGGTCCTGAGGAATATCCTCCCAAACAACATACAATCCTTGGAAAACAAACTCAATGAACTTCGAGCTAGATTACAACATCAGAGAGACATCAGGGTGCGACGTGTGATGTGCTTTACAGAAACATGGTTAAACGAGGACATTCTGAACAAGGTGCTACAGGCTGAGGGCTACCACATTGACCATACACCTGCGTCAGGAAAAATCAGGGGAGGCGGCGTTTGTGTCATCATCAGTTCACAAATGTGACAGTTATGTCCCAGTCCTGCTTTCCCGATCTGGAGCATCTGGCGATCGTGCCGCCCATTCTACCTGCCAAGGGAATTCACCACCATCATCCTGGTTGCAGTGTACATTCCAGTCCAGGCTAACGTCAGGCTGGCACGAGAGGGACTAAGCACTGTGATTAACGTCCATGAGGCAGAACATCCTGATGCCTTCCCGATTATTGTAGGGAACTTCAATCAGGCCAACGTGAAGAAGACTCTGATGAACTACCACCAACACTTCACATCCGAAACCAGAGGAGCCAACACACTCAACAACTGCTACACCACCATGAAGAATGCCTACTGAGCAATACCATTGGCTGAACTCCTACTCCCAGAGTACAAGCAGAGGCTGAGGACTGCGGCACCAGTGGTGAAGGCAGTGAAAGTATGGTCGAGGGAGGCGGAGGATTGTCGGCAGGCCTGCCTTGAATCATATTCAAGAACTCATCCTTAGACTTGAATGAATATGCAACATGTCTCACCGACTTCATCAAGACCTGCGTGGACAAGGCTATGCCCAAGCGCACATACCGGGTGTTCCCAACCAGGAACCTTGGATGAATCAGAGGATTTACAACCTGCTGAGGGTGAGGACAAGGGTGTTTTAAGGCTGGGGATCCAGATCTCTACAAGAAGTCCAGTAGGGACTTATGGAAGCCTGCATCCTAGAAACAGAGACAGATACACGCCAGCTATAGCAGGGAGTGCAGGCCATTACAGCCTTCAAAGTGAGGGTGAATACCATAGATGGCTGTGATGCTTCATTGCTCTTCCATGCCCGCTTTGAGAAGGAGAACCCAACAGTACCAACGAAAATCCCTGCAAAGGCTGAGGACTTTGTGATATCTGTCTCTGAGGCTGATGTCAGAACATCGTTCAAGAGGGTGAACCCTTGCAAAGCATCAGGCCCTGATGGCGTATCTGGTAGGGGACTGAAAATCTGTGCCAACCAACTAGCCAAAGTGTTCACGGACATTTTCAGTCTCTCACTGTTGCAGTCAAAGGTTCCCACCTGCTTCAAAAGGGCATCAATCATCCAGGTGCCCGAGAGGAGCAAGGATGAGCTGCTTCAATGATTAACATCTACCGTGAGGAAATGCTTTGAGAGGTTGGTCATGGCCAGAATTAACATGCACCTAAGCAAAGGACTGGACCCACAGCAATTTGCCTATCGTCACAATTGCTCCGCAGCAGATGCAATATCACTGACTCTCCACTCAGCTCTGGATCACCTAGAAAACAGAAGCTCATACATACAGCTGCTCTTCACAGATGACAGCTAAGCCTTCAACACCATTTCTCTCTCAGTGCTGGTCAACTCTCTCAGTGTTGGTCAGCTCCAAACCAACTGAATCCTTGACTTCCTCATGGGAAGAACCACAGTCAGAATGAACTGGAAACAATGTCTCCTCCTCACTTACCATCAACACAGGTGCTCCTCAAGGTTGTGTGCTTAGCCACTGCTCTACTCTCTCTACGTGCATGACTGTGTGGCTAGGCACAATTCCAATACTATCTACAATAATATCTATCTCAGAATCACAAACGGCAATGAGGAAGCATACAGGAGGGAAATAGATCAGCTAGTTGAGTGGTGCCACACCAACAGTCTTGCACTCAATGTTACCAAAACCAAGGAGATGATTGTGGACTTCAGGAGGAAGTCAGGAGAACACAATCCAGTCCTCATCGAGAGCTCAGTGGTGGAGATGGTCAAAAACGTCGTTCCTGGGTGTCAACATCTCCGAGGATCTGTCCTGCAGCCTCCACATTGATGCAATCACAAAGAAGGCTCGCCAGCGGCTATACATTATGAGCTGTTGAGGAGATTCGGTATGTCACTGAAGACTCTTGTAAACTTCTACAGGTGTACTGTGGAGAGCATTTCTGGCGATATCACGAAGCATCAGACTACTTCATTGAAGACATCTACAAGAGACGATATCTTAAGAAAGCATCCTCTATCCTCAAGGACCCCCATCACCCAGGCCATGCCTTCTTCACTCTGCTATCATCGGGAAAAAGGTAAAGGAGCCTTAAGATGTGTGCTCAATGTCACAAGGACAGCTTCAAGGACATGTGTCACAATGTCACAAGGACAGCTTCAAGGACATGTGTCACAATGTCACAAGGACAGCTTCTTCCCCGCTACCATTGGATTCCTGAATGATTAAGGAACCAAAGACACTGCCTTACTTCAACATTTCCTGCACTATTTTTATTTATTGTTGTAAGGTGGTTTACATGAATGTTTTCATTGTGACGCTGCCACAAAACAATGAATTTCATGACTTGTTCATGTCAATAAATTCTGATTCTTAGGTTCGAAATCCCCATTGATATTGAGTGAGATTCCGGCAAAATGGCCCATGATTGCACTGCCCTCTGCTGTCGGAGTTGTTAGCAACAATCTTTCATCCAAGGTAGCTAAGGATTCCAAGTTCTAATTGAAGTCAAAGCTCCTTTATTGTCATGTGCATAAATATTCAAAATGTGTTTGCTCACAAAGACACACAAATAGATGGCACAGGTCCAGTGGCCATACCGAGAGAAAAAAAAGAGTCCCCTCAGAGACACTGAGTGTCTGTGGATCCTGTTGACTTCTCCTGTGACCCCATATCCTCCATAGACACATGGCCTACTGTCCATTCCAGCGGTGAACCTGAGCTCCAAGCTCCTCAGCCCCGGATCTGATCCAAAGTCACAGTCGAATGTCTGTCCTGAGTATTAAAAGAGCAGATTCCCAGCATAAGCAACACATTGATTGTATTTGTGGGTCATTAAGTGAGAATAATTTGCATTTCAGATGTATAAGAGCATAATAGGAGCAGGAGTCGGCCATCTGACCCATTGAGCCTGCTCTGCCATTCAATAAGATCACTACTGATCTGGCCCTGATCTCAGATCCATCAGTTCCTCATAACCCTCAAGTCCACTCTGATAGAACTTTTCATTTTTAAGATTTTACTTTTTTATTTTATTTCCATCAGGCATGGAGAGTCCATGGCCTCCTGAAACCACCTGAAAATTGGAGGAACAACACCTTATATTCTGTCTAACCAGATTGCATTAACAATTTCTGTTAACCCCTCTCCTCTCTCTCTTCCTTGATCCCTCTTGTCTCCTTTCCCCCATCTCCCCACTCCTTCCTTTCTCCATTCAGAGCTACTCTTGATCCTCGCCCCCTTTCATCTCAGCATTTTTGTCTTCTAGCCTCCCCTCTGTGTTCCTCCCCTTCCCCCACCTTGTTATTCCCTCAACTGTACCTGACAAAGGGGCCAGGTTGGTTACGCTTGACTTCCTATGGATGCTGTGTGACCGGCTGAGTTTCTCCAGAGCATTCGTCAATGGGATTATACACTCACAAAAGTGGCTGTTGAATTTGTATTACAATAATGACCAGAAAAAATTTATGATGAAAATAAAACCAATGACAAAGTCTCTCATTTTAAAAAAGGAATTGAATTACAATTTGTATTCTCAGACATTTATCCCTTGCCACCGTACCCTGAAACCTGAAAACTAGACCGGAATAGCTTTATGAAATTTATTCAGCTACCCTTTCAAGCATCCATTACTGATCAAATGCGCATAGATGTCCATTTAATGCACAGAATTCATTCTAACTCTCTTCGAAGAAAGGTTGGCAATATCTTCCGACAGAATGCATTTAAAAACCACTTTCACCAGCTTAAACAGACTTGTGAACTGAAGACTGAAAGATGAGAGGCTGGTACAAAAACAGCTCTCCAGATCTGAAACAATTATGATTTTATTCATTTCTATCACATCTTAGATAGTGAAAGAATTAAGAATTATCAGTTCACTGATGAACTGAAAGGGCTGTATGAGGTAGCATTAAACCATGTAAGTTCACTAAAAGATTAATTAACATTAAAGCAGCAGTTTTTTTGCTAAGCAGGTTAAAACCTTTTCCAAAACTATCCAAAATGTTGAAGGTCAAAACTTGAAGATGATAGTCACTACCTGAGCAAAGTCATTTGTAATCACTTTATTCCTTGTTTCTGTACATGTTAAGCACCATAATTACAAATAGGTTCCAAAAATAGCAGAGTATATGTGAATTTAAATGGACTAGAACAATCTTGTAGAACTCCACTACTGGAGTTCAGGATTCTGACGCAGTGATCGTCAAGGTTTTACACGCATGCTGGCAAAAACTGCACTGTTTATTTCAAGAGGTGAGCAGCGTCTACCAGTGTCTTGTTGCCACTAGTTCTTGCTTTAGACTGATCTTCTTCAATGTTTCATTACAAACCATTAAGATAAGAGCCGTTACGGCTGCACATAAGATGTGAGCTGACAGCCCCTTGGTGAAGCCCATTGTACTCTCTCAGAAGCTGACTGAAAGCATCAAATATTGAAGATTTCCCCCCCCAGATGAAAGAGAATACATTAACTGAGTCCCGATGAGTAGCAAAGATGGGGAAATTCACGATATTTCTGACTGATAAGAGACTTTGTTTTGCATTCAACATCAGATCTCCCTCATTTATTCTATTCAAATTTGGATAATAAATTACTGATGGAGGCACCAACTCTTAGGACAAGAATAAACTTTAGAAGGTTGTTAACTCGGCCTGTGACATCACAGGCACCAGCCTTCACTCCATCAAGGCGGGGTCTTAAAAAAGCAGCCTCTATCCTCAAGGACCCCCACCACCCAGGCCAGGCCCTCTTCACTCTGCTACCATCAGGAAAAAGGTACAGGAGCCTAAAGATGAGCACTAAGTGGCACAAGGACAGCTTCTTCCTCTCTGCCATTAGATTCCTGTATAATCATTTACCCCCTCCATAAATCTTCGTCCGCGAAGCCAAGCCAAAGAATCAATGAACCAAAGACACGGCCTTACTTTTAGTGCAGTTATTTTTATTTTTTATAGTAATGTAAGATGGTTATAATATGAATATTTGCCCTGTTACGCTGCCGCAAATCACCGAACTTTGTGACTTGTTCATGACAATAAATCCTGATTTTATAACCTACAGGAAACTGATTTTTATCTGATTTCTTCCTTTAAGTTCAAATGCCAAATTCAACATGGTTAGTGTAGCAGTTTAGGTGGCACAGTTAGAATAGCGGTTAGTGCAACCACCGACCGCTGTCTGTAAGTAGTTTGTATGTTCTCCCTGTGTCTGCGCGGATTTCCTCCAGGTATTCCGGTTTCCTCCCACCCTACAGGGGTTGGAAGTTAATTTGGGGAGAATTTGGGCAGTACGGGTTCATGGGGGTGAAAGGGCCTGTAACTGTATGTTTAAATTTAATTTTTTAAAAATTGTTTAATCCCTTTGCCTTACCTTTATTCCGAATAATAAATCTCCTGTTACAGCCACTTACCCTCCACAGTCTTTGCCCTGCAGTCCTTTTATTTGCTGTTCTACTCTCAAATTCTACCTTTAACTATTTCTTGACCCTCCTTTGACCTTCAAGCTGAACGGCAACATCTTAAAGCCTTTCTCGGATTTAATATTTATTGTCAGCCACATATGAACCACTTTTCTAGTTGGATTTTTGTGCCTTAGAATTTTTTTGCAAATCTCTTTCATAGTTTCTTTTGTTTAAATTTAAGACTCTAGTTTTACATTCAATCACTTCATTTTCAAACTCAATGACAAATTTTATCATCAGGTCCCTCTTGCCCAAAGACCCCTGGATTAAACTTTAATATACAAAATGATATACAAAATAGCATTTTTCCTGGTTGGTTCCTAACATTTTGATCAAGTAAAGCATCTCCTATAATCCACAAATCCATCTTCCAATTTATTACAAATTTGATTTGTTTAATGGCTATATTGGTTAACACGATTACCACAATTCCTGTCATACACCTCTCTTAATTTGTTTTATGTCACGCCCTGTGTTACAATTACTTTGTGACCTATAAATAAATCTTAACACTTATTTCCTGCATTTTGATATTCATTGGTCTCTCAATCCAAATGACTTCTAGTTTTGCAACATGATCTGTCAAGCCAAGTTCAATTATTACCCTTTTCCCCAGGTGTCAATAGCAAATACCAGAGGATATTTGTAGCAGGTGAGTGGAGGAGAGTTTAGGGGAGACATTTTTTTAGTCAGAGTGTGGTAGGTGCCTGGAATGCATTAACAGGGTGCTCTGGAAGCTGGAACAATAGTTTCATTTCAAGGACTCTTAGGTGGGCATGTGGATGTAAAAAGAGGGCTATGAGTGTGTGTTTGAGAAGATTTATACAAGCTGCAGAACACCTTGGGCCAAAGGGCCCGTTCTGTGCTGTGATGTTCTATAACCATTGCACAGATCTCCTCCCTAATTAAATAGCATCTTTTCCCCCCCACCCTTTCATCAATACTTCAAGAACATTCTGGAATAGTTAGCTTCCTGCTTTCACGTAGCCACATGACTGTAGTGGCACATGATCCTCCCTGTGCAATTTATTCATTTACCTCATTGTGACTGTTAGTTATTTTCACATTTTTCAGCAATTCGACCCCAATTTTACACAGAGAGTTGTG
Source organism: Narcine bancroftii (assembly GCF_036971445.1). Classification (NCBI taxonomy): domain Eukaryota; kingdom Metazoa; phylum Chordata; class Chondrichthyes; order Torpediniformes; family Narcinidae; genus Narcine; species Narcine bancroftii. Next base: position 20,904,559 of record NC_091479.1, on the reverse strand, counting down.
GGTGCCTGGAATGAAATATCAGTGGCACTTAACAGACTCTTGGACAGGCACATGGATGAAAAGAATATAGATGATTGTGAGGTTTTTTTGTACTGCTGTCTTTGTGGTGGCTATCCCTTGGTCAAGGATGGTTTTCATTCCTATGGGCTCTCAAGTGGCTTTTTGAATCCAATTTTGGAAAGTGGCCCACTGAGCGAAGATACCCATGCATGTATTTGTTTAACGTGCACTTAATGTTGCACTCCAAGAAGCACCCAATACTTCACAAATCAATTAACTAGTTCCAATGGCATGGAAACCACGACGATTGGAGCTGATGGATTTGCTGCAGCCTTCGTCTACCTTCACAGCCAAAGTAACTTTGTCTGCCTGTTCCACTGTTAAGGTCTTCATTAGATTGTTCTTTGTCCGGGACCTCATCCTCAACCTTACCACCAGGACCATAGTTCCAGATAGCATCGCTTATGGGATCTCAGGACCACATAAGCTTCTCCACCTCAGCAAGGTGACAATCCACAGCGAAGAGGAATATACAGTACAGGTCAGCACAACATCAAGGGCCAAAGGGCCTGTTCTGTGCTGTATATTCTATTTGTTCAGTGATTTTTTTTTGCTGTCTAATTTACTTTGGTTACTACTTATCTAACTTCCCTTTCCTGCTTGGTTTCCCTCCTTCCTTAATTTACTTTGAGGTACTCGGCACAGTTATTCAGCAAAATTTCCAATACACTAAAATATTTAGTGTGCTGCAAAATGACAAAGTAAATTTACACTTTTTTCGGGAATATAAACTGAAGGCATTTTCAATTGAGTAAAGACTAGATCTGGGTGTGCCATCATTATTAAAATAAGAAATGCAATCAGAAGAGACTTGTAACTCTGACAGCAGTAGAGGTAGTCTGTCTGAAACGGCAGCAGGTTCCAGGACTTTAATACTGGCTGTCAGTGTTGCATGATGGTTACAAGGGAACACATGCCCTGTAGATAAAAATTTAAATACATCTGTGGATGCTTGAAATCAGAAATGTAAAATAAAGTAGATGTAGGCTATTTGGGATAGAGATGAGATGAGATTCGTATAGATAAGGTATAGCCAGCACCTTTTTCCCAGGAATGGCAAACACCAGAGGACATCTGTACAAAGTGACAGGAGGAAAGTTTAGGGGAGATAACAGGGGTACTTTTTTTTTTTTTTATACACAGTGTTATGGAATACATTAACAAGGTGGTGGTGGTGGAGACTAAAACATTAGGGCCATTGAAGAGACTCTTTAGATAGATGAAAGAAAAGTAGAGGGTGTGGTAAATCACTGTCTGGACAAGCATACCTCTTGGCCATTTGCATGTGTGGCCTCTTCCCACAGGCTCCTGTATAAAGATGACTGTTCCATATCCCCCTGCAACTCAGTGCAGGACAACCGAACAGTAAGGATATGCTATGTTCTCAAGTGAATTAAACCCTATTGGTTTCTCCACAATGGTCTCCTGAGTGATTGATGGTGCATCAGAGGGTTAAGAAGTAGGAAGGGTTTAGTATTTTTTGGTCAGAATATAAAGGCTTGTGCAACATTGAGAACTGAAGGACCTGCACTGTGGTGTAATGTTGGGTGATTAGCCTTCAAAGTTCTCTACTTCAGAGGCCTGTTGATGCTCAATCACTGCATTAGTTCAAAACGCGAATCAATAGATTTCTGGACGCTTGGGGTATGGGTAAAATGGTACGGGAATAAATGATCAGCTATGATCTTAATGAATGGCAGAGCAGACTCCATGCGCTGTATGGCCTATTCCTCTATCTATCTCTTACATTTAAATTTAAAAACTGTTAATGGTGGCAGAGTGTTAAATATTATTGGATTAGCAAGTAATGAACAATAAGACTCATCATAATAGAAACCGTGAGCTTTGTCATAGAAAAGACATATTGAGTCCTCATTTTGGTCATGCAACACACTGAATATTATGCTATTCTTGGTTGACTACAGAGGTTGACATTGAAATACATTGCCCATCAAACCTTTCTTGTAACACAGCAGGGTCATGGTTTACCTCTTTTTACAGGCTTGTTCAGACTCAGATAATAGAGACTGTAGTCCACTTGGCTGATTTTAATTTGGGATCAGTTGTGGCCCAAATACTTCGTGAATTTGTTTGACGTCACCTACCAGGGAAAATATTGGTGCAAAGGCACCTTTGTCCCAAGAAAAAAAAAATCCCCACTTGTTGACTTACCAGCCAGAAGTCACAACTGCGAATTAATTTATCTTTCTTTTCAATCTATTAAAATTAAGCAGTCCAGTCAATGAACAGCCAAAATGTAAAATATGATGTGCTCGCACACAGCAGTTGGAAATTCCAGTATGCATTCAAAGCACAATGATGTAAATGGTCTGCAATTCCCCTACATCGGTGGACCATGGGTTTGTTACAGGTGGTCCATGGTAAGAGTGGGCCGTGAGTGAATCAGAAACACAGTTCTATCTGATTACAACATTTATTGGAGCTTCTATAATAATAGTTGAGTTTTGAAAGATACAATAAAGCACTGGTCATATGTGGCAGAACTTGCAAGCCATCACATCCTTTAAGAAGAAACAAGGTAGCAATGTATTAACTGCAATACATCTCTTTCGGACAAGCTCAGTGCTTTTTGTGCTTGCTTTCAAAGGGAAAATGATACACCCTCTTGTGCTCTCACAACCCTGGTAATTTTTCACCCAGTTTCTAAGTCTGAGTAAAAACAAATTTAGACATACAGCATGGTAACTGGCCATTTTAGGCCACATGTCTATGCCGCCAAATTTACACCCAATTAACCTACACCCCTGGTACATTTCGAACAGAGGAAGGAAACCGGGGCCCCCGGCGAAAATTCACGTAGACACGGGGAAAACATACAAGCTCCTTACGAACAGCGCGGGATTTGAACCCAAGTCCAAATCGCTGGTGCTGGAAAGGCATTGTGCTAACCGTTATACCAACCATGCTGCCCCAGTATGGTGAACTATTGGAAAGCATCCAGCCCAGACGACATACCTGGCCACGTCTTCAAATTCTGCACAGAGCAACTTGTTGCAATTTTTGCGGACTTTTTCAGCCTGTTGCTGTTACAGTCTGAGGTGTGTTCCCCCCCCCCCCTCACTTCAAAAATACATCCAATATACCAGTGCAAGGTGACCTGCCTCAATGACTCTCAGCGGGTGGCAGTTACATCTATCCTGATGAAGTGTTTTGAGAAGTGCTTACGGAGCAAAATGATTTCTGTTTCAAGAAGGACAGGATCTATATTCAAGAGGGAAATGTTTGTGTGTATTTTGGTTAGTATGGTTCATAGTGTGAAAAATAAAAAAAAAATTAAAAAAAAGGACCAGGATCCATTTCAATTCACAGATCACAACAGGTCAATGGCAGCAAACATCTTCAGATTTCAGATTTATTGTCAGAGTACAAATATGTCATCACATTCAATCCTGAGATTCTTTTTCCTGTGGGAGAGGTAGCATTACCACTAATTGGTAGTGCAAAAACAAAACTGTACACAATGTACACACATGAACAAATAAAGAAATGTAAACAAATTGACTGCAAAAATCAATAAAATGCGCAAGAGCCCTTAAATGAGTCCCTGATTGAGTTTGTTGTTGAGGGGTCTGATGGTGGAGGGGGAGCAGCTGTTCCTGAACCTGGGGGTGTGAGTCTTATGGCACCAATACTTCTTTCCTGATGTGTGCTGGGTGGTGTGGATCCTTGATGATTGCTGCTGTTCTCCGATGGCATTGTCCTCTGTAGATGTTCATGATGGTGGGGAGGGCTTCGCCTGTTATGTCCTGGTCTGCGTCCACTACCTTTTGCAGGGCTTAGCCTCAGGGGTATTAGTGTCCCCCATACCAGACCATGATGAACCGGTGAGCACACTTTCCACCACACATCAGTAGAAATTTGCTAGAATGTCCGACGTCATGCCAAATCTCCCCAAACTCCTGAAGAAGTAGAGGCACTGACATGATTTCTTCACAATGCCATTAGTGTATTGGGTCCAGGAAAGATCCTCCGAAATAGTGACTCCCAAGAACTCACCCTCTCCACCTCTGATCCTCCAATTATCGTACTGGCTTTCCACTCTGCATTAGATCTCCTGGACCACAGGACCCCATGTATTTTTTCCCCCAGGGCAGGAGTAACAAACACCAGGAGACATCTGTAGAACGTGAAGGGAGAAAAGCTTTGGGGAGACATCAAGGGTAAGGTTTTTTTTAAAACACAGGGAGTTGTGGGTTCCTGGAATGCATTGCCAGGGGCGGGAGTGGAGGCTAGAACAAAAGGGGCATTTAAGAGAGTCTTAGAAAGCCACATAGATGAAAGAGGGTTATGTTTAGGTTTTTTTTAGGTGTATATATAGGTCAGCATAACATTATGGGCCAGTACTGTGCTGTAATTTACATACAAGTGCTGCTTTCAACAGTTTTCCTCAACACCTTCTCTCACAAGTGTCTTTCGAATCTCTCATTTTTGTACTGCTACAAGTGTATCTTGGCTTTTGACTCCACCCAATTTCAAATCCAAGGCTTTGCATAGGTTTGATAATTCTGGAGGGAGCAGGTGCTGACGACAGATATACCCAAGACCTTCCATGATTATGCAAATTTTACACTGGGCGGAATCACAAACCAGACACTATCACATCAGCCACATGCAAGGTTTAGCCTCCTGAAACAGAACCAAATGACATAATTCAGCCAGCTGAGACACTAATGTCCATTTTTTTATTTCTAGAGAATGCAATTCTTTCCACTGTCGTTTTAGTTTCATTAAAGTCAGACAAGATTTCAGCTGTTTTATTTTAAGTAGTGTGATCTGGTGCTGTCTGTAAGGAATTTGTACATCCTTCCAATGCCCGTGTGGGTTTCCTCCGGTTTCTCCCACCCTCCAAAAAAACCTACTGGGGTTGTAGGTTCATCGGGTGGCAGGGGATCATGCTGTATGTCTAAATTTAAAATCCCCCAACCAAAGCAGCCTTGAGGGGTTACGTACTCCAGGGAAGCGGAAGACTGGTGCAGGGTACCAGAAAACAGGGAGAATACCCCCACCCTCCCCACCCGTCTGAGAAGGAAAGTAGAGGAGATGACCCACGGGACAGTGACCACAGCAGTGAGGGGTCCTGCAGCTGAGGAACACATGGGCGACTGCCACATATTGTTGATGAGGCACCACTACTGGAGACCAGCTCAAAACTGGCTGAAGAGGCACCAGGTATCGGAACCAGGATACAAGAGGATGCCGAGAGTGCTGAAGGGTTTCTGATTGAGTCGGAAGTTCAGATCAGGTTGCTGATGGTTTGGACTGAAGTCTTGTGTGGCTGCAGAAGCACTGGAGGCTAATCCATGGATTAGTGACTCTGGGTGGGGGGAGAGACTCTTGTTCTCTTTCTCTGACTGTTGAAGATTTCTGCTGATGGTGAATCTATCTGCTTTATGGGAGACTAAAAGCAATTTTGTGTAATATTACACCTGTTTTTGTTACATGACAATAAAGGAATCTTTATTGTCCAAGACTATTCAATCACTCCTCACAAGATAGCCCCCTCATTTCAGTTATCTCCTCTGCACCACCGACCAAATGCACCTCTGAACCTGTCGCTCCCCCCCTTCTCCAGCTGCCAGGTAGGTGGAGCACAGACTTTCACCATCAGGTTCCCCTGAAAGCTGCATGCCATCCCAAGCTAATTCTTTTCCTTCTCACTCAATGTGAATTCTCTATTGGGGCATCGCTGTGGAACTCATCCCAACAACAATAACAGTGGCCGTGGACCGCACCTCCTTGGGTGAGATGGTTGGCGACTTCAGGAGGGCCCGGGAGGACCACGCTCCGCTGACCATTGACTGCTCCACTGTTGAGGTCATCAAGAGTATCAATTTCCTTGGAGTGCACTTGGTGGAGAATCTCATCTGGTCCCTTAACACCAGCTCCATAGCCAAGAAAGCCTCTACTTCCAGCGAAAGCCGAGGAAAGTTCATCGCCCACCCGCCATCCTCACTACATTCTACAAGAGGTTGTATTGAGAGCATCCTGTGCAACTGCATCACCACTGGGTTTGGAAGCTGCACCACCTCGGACCCCAAGGCCCTGCAGAGGAGGGTGAAGTCAGCGGAAAAGATCATTGGGGGCTCTCTTCCTACCACGAAGGACGTCGACTATACCCGACGCAGGCGAAAGGCAATAGACATAGTGAAGGACTCCACACACCCCTCACGTAAACTGTTCTGCCATCTGGTAGGAGGTACCATACTATTTGGGCCCTTATGGCCAGAATGGACAACAGCCTTCCCATCAAGCCATCAGACTCCTGAATTCACAGAACATATATGAATAGGTCACAGGAGAAGACTGGCCATCTGAAAGGAACTCTGTGGTGACCTGAAATAAAGAGGATCATCTGGAGAACCCTGAAGGGGGCAAGTTTCATCAGCAAGATTGATTAAAAAGGAATCAGGTGTGGATGTCCCAGAACAAAAGGAATCTCTCTCTGAAAACCAACAAGAACCCTCCTGAGTGGTAACCATTTGCCTGTTAAGCACTGGTGAATGTGGTTAATGCTAACTTCTGCACACAGAACAAGAATCGCCTGCAACCAGTGAGATTGGACTGTGATCCAAAGAACTTTTCTACACTTTTATACACATTATACACATGTGCACTTAGAATTAGAGGGGGTTAGAATTAGAGTAAGTTGATAGAGATGTTAAAGTTTGATTCCGTTTTCATGTTAAAAGATAATTAAAAGCAACTTTTGTTGAAGTAACCCTTTGCATTGTGGTGCTGGGATTTGGGGCCCTCTGGACTCCGTAACAATAGGGTACTGTGCACCTTTGCTGAATTCATCATATTTTAATGTGTTTAACTATTCTAACTTGTATTTATGCACCAGCAAATATGCTGGAGAAACACTATCTCGTCTTTACCTGCGAGCCTGGTATGAACGATAAATAACAGTGGCCTGCTGAGCTGTCGGGTGCCTCCCCTTCCTCCCCTCCCCCTCCTTCTCTCCCCGCCCCTCCCCCCTCCTCCCTTCCCGCCCCCCTCCTCCCTTCCCGCCCCCTCCCCCCTCCCTCCCCCCTCCCTCCCTCCTCCTCCCTTCCCGCCCCCTCCCCCCTCCCCGCCCCCTCCCCCCTCCTCCCTTCCCGCCCCCTCCCCCCTCCTCCCTTCCCGCCCCCTCCCCCCTCCTCCCTTCCCGCCCCTTTCCCTTCCCGCCCCTTTCCCCCCTTCCCCCTCCCCCCCCCTTCCCCTTCCCCCTCCCCCCCTTTCCCCCTCTCCCCTTCCCCCCCCTCCCCTTCCCCTTCCCCCCTTCCCCTTCCTCCTCCCCCCCCTTCCCCTTCCTCCTCCCCCCCCTTCCCCTTCCTCCTCCCCCCCCTTCCCCTTCCTCTCCCTCCCCTCCCTTCCCCCCCCTTCCCCTTCTCCTCCCCTCCCCTCCCTTCCCCCCTTCCCCTTCCTCCTCCCCTCCCCTTCCCCTTCCTCCTCCCCTCCCCCCTCCAGGCCTGCCGCTACCTGGTCTCTTCCACCCCCCCCCCCCCCCCACCGACCGGGGGGAGGATGCGGCCCGACGTCCCACCGGCCGACGGGGATGGCTTCTCCGCCGACCCCTGCGAGCGCTTGAAGTGGCGGCGGCGGCGGCGGGGCGGAACGAAACGCGCGGCGTCCGAGGCGAAGGCTGGTCGCTAGGAGACTCGGATGGCGCGCTGCGATTGGTCGGCGCTCAGCTCCAATGGGAACGCCCGGTGGTGCGGAGTGCGGCTGTCCGTGCTTCGCTCGGATGGAACGATGGCGGCGGGCACGGCAGGTAGGAATGGCGGCCTCGGATGCGGGCGACTGAGAGGTAGCACCGTGCTCACCTCTTAACGTGACGCCGATGACTAAAGGCCTCGGGGCTGTGGGGAGAAGAACGACGGGGTTTCGACCCCCTGCCCCCTCCTCCTCCCTGCCTCCTCCCCCCCCCCTCTTTGCCGCCTTTGTCTGAGCGGACGGTGCACGGGGCTTTTAAAGGGCAGAGGATAGGCCCGGGGGGGGGGGGGGGGGGGGGGGTGGATGCCTGAGGCCTATTCAGTCCACATTATCACAGTAAAATGCCCTCATGAGGCTTTCCCTGCGTGAACGAGGCAGAGGTTAGCGGCCTATCTCTGTCACTGAAAGTCATATTATCCCAAATGAGGCCAATCTTCCATGTCACGGGGGACAGTCGCCCCTTCCTGTCAAGGAACAAACCAAGCCACACAGTCCAAATCAAACAGACATTACTCCAGGAACGCGAGTCTGTCGTGTTGGGTGAGACGAGGTCACCTCACTCAGACGGGTCTCATTCAAAACAACACAGTCCACAGGGTGCAATATTTAAGGCCCTTTCCTGCATACAAATGGGACATCATTCCTTTGAATGTATTGTTACAATATATCCTCTTCCTAAAGCTATGGAAATGATTTGTTGCCAGTCACAAACAAGTCACAGTTTGTATACAAAAGTCTGGAAGGGTACACACCTGTCTGGTTTCCAATTAAGCACATGCACAGTTTTCCCCTCCAATCTTAAATTATGGAAGTGGCCAAAAGTTCTGGCAGAAGCAATTTCAACCAGGGACTGAGTGGCACCCTCAGTGTTGCTGATTGAAGGGGGGAAATTATAAGGGGAACATGAGGGGAAATTTCTTGACGCAGAGGGTGGTGGGGATGTGGAATGAGCTTCCGGCAGACGTGGTTGAGGCGGGATCATTGGTTACATTTAAGGAAAGACTGGATCGTTACATGGATAGGAGGGGACTAGAGGGGTATGGGTCAGTGGGACTAGGAGGGTGGGGATTTGCTACGGCATGGACTAGTAGGGCCGAACTGGCCTGTTCTGTGCTGTAAGTGGTTATATGGACGCTTATTGCAGCCTTTGACGATTTACATCGCGTCTTAACTCAAGGTGGGAAACCGATTGATGAATGGGCTGCCTTTTGACAGCTTATTGACTCTTATCAGGAGTCAGTTTGCACTGTTGAAGATATCAGGATAGCTGGAGCCTGGCAGGTTCTGTAGAAGAAGTGAGAATTGTTTCCTGTCTGGGAGGTTCTAACTGACTTTTTAAAACTTATGCTGATTTTCTTATAAACACATCTTTCTACGTTTATCCTATGAACACAACTTTCTACATTTGTCCTATGAGCACAACTTTCTACATTTGTCCGATGAGCACAACCTTCTACATTTCTACAGACATGGTGAAATTCGTTGTTTCTGTAGACGGAAGCATGGACTCATTTGGGATAATATAAAGTGGATTTAACTTTCAGTACAGCATTATTGCTTTATTAGTGTCGGGCAGGGCTGATTATGATGATCCAGTAAACTGTTCCCTAATTGAATCAACGTTGAAGTTATGGTCATTGCCGAGGCTAGGATTCGGGAGTACAATGTCCCACTAGTATGGGCACAGAAATCAAGATTGTGTTTAACAGGGGAGTAGGGCTAGAATGAGTTTCACAGAGCTGGCATGATATTGTGTCTCTTCGTATTATTCTAAAAAAAATCCCTTTAAATTGCTTTGAGCAGGGTCTGGTGTATCAATGCACAGTTA